>NW_016806642.1:4675933-4688638 GCF_001698545.2 Rhinopithecus bieti
TATTAATTAAATTTTCATTGTATTTAATTAATAAATATTTAATTAAATACTAATATTTAATATTTTCATTCAAATATCACCTGGATATAATAATGTATTAGTTATCTATTACTGTAAAATGACCCCAAATTAAGTTGCTTAAAACAATACCTATTATTCTCTCAAAGTTCTGTAGATCATAAGTCCAGACAGGCCCCATTGGGTTTTCTGTTTAGGGTTTCCCAGGGCCAAATCAAGGTGTCAGGCAAGCTTGGCTCTTATCTGGAGGCCTTAATGAAGAATCCATTTTCACTCACTAAGGTAGTTAGCAGAATTTAGTTCTTTGTGGTGTTAGGACTGAACTAACTTTCTTGCTGGCTGTCAGCTGAAGACCCTCTCAGCTCCTAGAAACTGCTTTAACATCCTTGCCCATGCCCACTCCATTTTCAGACGCAGCAACAAACAGCTCAGCTACCCTACATACCACCACAGACTGAGTGGCTTAAACAACAGAAATTTATTTCCTCACATTTCTGGAAGCCAGAAGTCCAAGTCAAGGTTCCAGCTGATTCAATTTCTGGCTGGCTTGCAGGCAGCCACATTCTCACTATGTCCTCACATGGCCTTTCCTTGGTGTATGAGTGCAGAGACCAAGTTCTCTGGTGTCTCTTCTTATAAGGACACTAATCCTATCAGATCAGGAACCCACCCTTATGACTTCATTTCATCTTAATTACTTCCTTAGTGGCCCCATCTCCAAATACAGTAACACTGGGGGTTAGGGCTTCAACATATCAATTTGGAGAGAGACACAAACATTCAGTCTAAAATAGGCATCTTCATGAAATGGCTGATTCTACGGCTGGAGCACAGAAACGATAAAATAAGATGCAATGTCCTGTTGCGTCGAAAACAAAGGACATACTCAGTGAATGCTGGGGACACGTCAAAAGGACATAGGACCCTTCCCTTAAGTGTATGCTGGAATTAATGTCTTATTTCCAAAGAACAGTGAATAGGAAAAATAGTATCTTTACAGAGGAGTGACTTGGCAGACATCCCCTTAAGCAAATGATCAAGGTTAACACCATCAGTGGTAAGTCATGTGAATGTCATGTACCCCCTGATATGATGTCATCGGAAGCTACTTCACCTCTGTGGTATTCTTCCCCAAAACCTATAACCCCAATCTTATCTTGAGAAAAACCTCCTACAAACCCAAATTAAGGGACATTCTAAAAGATACCCAAACAAAACCGTCAGGGTCATAGGAGATAAGAAAAGACTGAGAAAGTGTCACAGAATGGGGACCAAGGAGATAAGATAACTAAGTGCAATGATGCGTCTCAGACTGAATCATGGAACATAGTGAAAAACTAATGAAATCTAAAATAGAGTCTGTAATTTAGTTAAAATAACATACCAGTGTTGATTTCTAAGTTTTGACGGATGTACATTGGTTATATAAGATGTAACATTAGGGGAAACTGGGTAAGGGATACATGGGAACTCTATGTGCTATCTTTGCAACTCTTTCTGCAAATCTAAAATCACTCCAAAATAAAAAGCTTATTCAATAAGAAGACACAGGGGCCAACTTGAAGCTCCCACTGTCCAAATCTAAAACAAAGCATCAAAATAAGTAATGGTAATAGGAATGGAGCATAACTATATAGGAAACCATGAGCCTATATTGTTATAAATAAATGAATAAACTGCATGCTTGAAGGGGGATAGGACACTTAAACAGTCTCAAAGCATTTCCCATCAAAATCCTTATTGATTTCAAGTGGAAAACTTTACATGGAGATGCCTGGCAGACACCACTTTAATAAAAGGGAACCAAAGTGATCAAAGTGAACTTTATCAGACAAATGTAAAACATGTACCACCTTGTGATGTTCCTGCTAAAGACATACAACTTGACTCTAATCATGAAGAAACATCATACAAACCAAAATTGAAAGACATTCCACAAAAACTAAGTGCAATATGTGATCTGAACTGAATCCTTTCGCTGTAAAGGACATTGATGGGACAACTGCCAAAACTTAAATGCATCTGAGGATTGGGAGGCAGTAGTGTGACTTTGAGGGTAGCATTGTAGTTATGTTGGAAGTTGTCCTAGTTTGTAGGAAATACACAATAAAGTATTCAGGGTGGTTGGGCATTGGGTCACCACTCTCAAATAGTTCTGGGGGAAAACGTTCTTTACGCTATACTTAAAACATTTCTGGAAGTCTGAGATTATTTCAAAATGTAAAACTTCCCAGATTCACATGTTCTTGTTTATTGCCATCACTTTCCAGTCTAGTTCTGGCTACAAAAAACAAAACAAAATAAAAACTATGAAGCATAAAGTCAGAGAAATGGAGACTACTTGGAATCGAAAGCAAGTAGTTAAACTGGTAGGGTAATAGAACATCCAAAGTCCAGGAAATAAAGGCAAGCCAGGAACTAAGAGCAGATAATCACTGCAGTGGGTTGAGGAAAGATAAAAACCAATTGTCCAAGGGTAGAGCAGATAGGGTGGGGTATGGTAGAGGCATGAGAGAGTAGCAGGAAGAGAGACAATGAAAGCATGTACAAATAGAGATTCAAACAAATTTCAATGAATCTAATGCTATTTTTGGCATTCACATGGAAATAAAAATTTAACAGTAAGCTTCAAACACACAAAGAAAATGCCTTAACATAGGGAAGTATGAAATAAGTTTACAAACCTAAAGATAACGGTAGCAAATAAACAAAAAATTAAGCACCAAATACCTAGAAGACAAGTTTAGGGGCTCACAATGAGTTGCATCCCTAAAATCTAACAAAAGAGAAACTTATATTATTGCTAAGAAATAAAGAAATACTTATTGTGAAAACATTAAACAGAATGGATAATATTCTTGATTTGTTTTAAAGAGAAACATTCTTTGTATCAATGTTTGACTCTTAATAAATGTTAAGGAGGAAATACTACATTGTAACTTCTTGAAAACCTCTTTAAAAATTTACTTTGTTGAGCATCCACTCTGGGCAAGGCACAGAACCTAAAACGTCAGTTGTGGGCTGCTGAGTGACCAGAGAGAAATAAGCTTTTGCATCAAATATGAAGTAGCATGGTTGATTTGTTTAAAAAGAAAATTATTGAGCCTGATTTACATTCTTGCCCAGAGAGAGGATCACTACCCAAACCCCCGTGCATAAATGTGGCCTACAGAAGTTTCTGATGAAAACTCTCCTGGAGCAACAGCTTTGGATCTGCCCAAATGGTCCCTACTCAGGTAAAGTCCCAAAGACATGACTAAAATTTTGTTGGCCAGCAACAGCACTTTTCAACCTAGGGTCTACAATCCCCTAACGAGATCAGGGATAAGTTACAAGAGATCCATATCCCCTTGAAATAATATGCAAATTTTGTGTGCTTATGAATATTAGCACTTTCTTGGAGAGAGGGTTTACAGCTTTCAACAGACTCTTAAGCTATAAACAGTTGACTAATTGAATAATTACAAGTGAATGGAGAGAGTTCCCTGCCAAAAAAGCTAACAGTGTTACATCACAAAATTTATTTAACAAATCAATCCTGAGAGTGTGCTGTGGGTCACAAGTATCAACGGAAGTAGAACATTTTAGAACAAGGTGGGGAGTAGTCTGCTTCTTTTACATTTTTCTTGAAATTGTGTGTCATTTTCTAGGTGACACGTTGAGGATACAAAGGTAAACACTACATGATCCTTGCCCTTTGAAACACTAACAATATAGCTGCATACAGAGGAATTATAACACAATGGGAGATAAGGATATGAGCTTTGGAATCAAACAGAATTAGTTCTCCACTCTACCACCAATTAGTTGAATGATCTTGGGCAAATTGTTTGACATTAACTTTGCATCTTTGTTTCTCTATCAATAAAATGGGAATAAGAAATTCCAATCTTACAGTCTTAAAATGAGGATTAAATATAATATTAAAACAACTCTAAGTATGGTGCCTAGCCATGGTAGGCACCCGAAAAAACAAAGGTTATTATTATTATAGACATCCAGAGGAAAGAGAAACTTGTTCTGGCTGGGGATTATAGGGAGATCTCAACTAGACTACTATACTCAATTTTGGGCACCATATTTTAAAAGACACAATGACAAAGTGGTAATGATGTGTATTCAGAGAAAAACAAACAAAATGGTGAGGAAACTTGGAATCATGTCCTAAAAACTAGTCATTTGAAGGAATTTAAGTTATCAGTTAAAAAGGAGAATACTGTAAATTCTCTATGTTGCCAGAGAGTAGACATTGGATCAAGACTTCAAGTGAATAAATTTTATACATTAAATATAAATAAGACCTTTATAACAAAGAAAGTTGTCTGAAGATGGGGTAGGATACCTTATTTGTGGGGATTTGTTTGAAACAAAAAATATTTTTTTTAAAAAAGGAGACATGGTGGCTTACATCTATAATCCCAACAGTTTGGGAGGCCAAGCAGGGCAGATTGGTTGAGCCTAGGAGTTTGAGACCAGCCTGAGCAACATGGCAAAATCCCCTCTCTAGAAAAAAATACAAAATACTAGCCAGCATGGTAACATGCATCTGTGGTCCCAGACACTCAGGAGACTGAGGTGGAAGGATTGCTTAAGGGAGGAAGGTCGAGGCTGCAGTGAGGCATGATTGTGCCACTGCACTCCAGCCTGTTAATCTGGGATACTATTGGTTGGTAGTAACAAAAGACCCAACTTGAAATAAGTGAAACAATAAAAGGGATTCAGTGGCTTGCATATATACGAAGTCCAGAGGTAGGTTAAGTTTCAGATATAGTTCGATCAGGGCTCCAGCTCAGCTTCTCTACATTTTCCCCACCAGGTCAGTCCCCCTTTGTCTGTCTGCTCCCTTAATGTCTGTCAGTTGCAGCCAGAGTCATATATCTCTGCATTCATATCCAGTGGAGAGAAAGAGATTCACTTACTTTAACAACCAAACACAAGTCCTAAGTTTCTCTGCTAAGCCAGGCTGAAATAATCACTATGACCAAGGGACTATCATGGACTGATGGGCTTCGGTCCGGGTTATTGCCCATCTTTTAACCAATCCCTCTAGGAAAAGGGAAGAACTGTGTTCTTTCGTTTATGTCACCCCTACAGATGGGGATAGAGATTAAACCCACCCAAATCATACAGTTGCTAAAAAAGAGGTAGGTCTTCAAGGGGAAATCTGGGTGCGACTAGGATAGGCAAGAGGAAGAAAAGCGACTGAGTAGGCAACAGAATCAGGATCCCAGCAAGTAATAGAAGACATACTCGGAAACTAATTGGGGAGAACTTTTAAAAGAGACTATCTACAAAGATTTGAAGAAATCTTAGGCTAGCAACATTCTTGTACTCCTCCTGGGCCCAAGGAGACAAGAAGAATGGTTATGATAACCAGGAGAGCTGGGCTGTATGGAGGGAGCCACTGGATAGAAACTGACCTTTAAAGAGGAAGCAGCCAACCCACAGTCACCTGTGAATAAATGCTGGGTCAATAAATGCTCCACTCTTGCTCTCCTCAATCCTCTGATCTCCCACTAGCGGCTCTGGCCAAGTGCAACCACAAAACAGAGGATAAGAGAGCCTTGTTGGTGCAATCCACAGGACAGGTTAGCCTCCCTGGATAAGGAGGGGGTGAGAAGGGTGGAGAATAGATCTGGAAGAGCAAATGGAAGCTATTCAGCACAACAACCAAGGGCTATCCTGCACATAATAATCAGCCAAAATATACAGTACTGCATAGGCAAATGTTCTAGTGATCTGATCTTCCGACTTCTCACTTATTACCCCTCTCAGTTCATACTATCCTCTTAGAGTCAGGCAATTATGTAATTAGGCAAACAAAATACAAACAGCCGAGATACATGATAAGCAATTTTAGAATTTAAAAATTTGTGAATAATTTTATTTACATTTTAATATTCCTTGGTTTGCCTGTTTTAGCTGAGCAAGGAAAGCTAAGCATAAAGCTTTTTAAAAAATTAAATTACATTCAAAATAAAAAATAAATTAAAAAATAAAGTAAACATTTTTAAAAAATCAAGGCTGGGCTTGGTAGCACAGGATCTGAGGCCAGGAACTTGAGGCCACAGTGCTGTGTGCTATGATTGTGCCTGTGAATATGTGAATAGCCACTGCACTCCAGCCTGGGCAACATAGCAACACCCCGTATCTAAAAACAAAAAACAAAACCTTTTGTCCACAAGGAAAGAAGAATAAGTGCAAACAGAAGAATCAAGAGACAAAACTCAGGTAGTCAGTAATAGGAACCCGTTTTGCAGTAACAGCCTTTGATCAGAGTTGACTTCATTTAAAGCTGGAGCTTTGTTAGACGTTGTCATACTACTTATTGTAATCTTACACTTCATAAACAATCATAACTTAAATAGAGGCTAACATGCTAACCTGAAAACTAAATACTATCTACCATATTCTATGTGAAAATATGTCACAAGTTCAGAAAAGAATTTCTAAGCATAACCCAGTCATTAACTGGGAAATGAGCTATAGATTACATGAGATTTCTTTGGAATGGCTGTTAACACAGCATTTTGATGCTAACCACAAAGTATTCCTTCTCTTCTTGAATGTGTTTTCATAGCAGAGAACAGCATTTCTGAAACACTTTTCAAGAATTTCTTCCAAAACTAGAAACTCAGGGAGGCAGTGGTGTCCCAGAAATTTAGAAGTACATTTCCCTAATAGCTTTCAGTGTTCTTGTTACATTGAGAATAGGATAACAAAACACATGAAAAAGAAGTAGAACCCATAATTCAATTATGTTTAATTACATTAGAAAAGAAAATATAATAGATAATTTTTGCATAGTATACACTAAGAAAAGTAACTTTTGGAGGTAAGCAATGGCATTTTTATTTTAAAGGAAGAATAATCTCAAAACGAAAACACCCCAATATTGTCAGGAAAAAAGTAGAGAATAGTAGCCCTATTTTAAAAGAGGTAATAATTACCGAATATATTGTTAGAGAAAACAAAGTACATTTTAAATCTCACAGTTAAAGGACATAAAATACGTAAGATAATTCTATTGTTCTTATACTGATGTTAAAAGCAAACAGGAATACTTAGTTTTTAAAAATAAGATTATGACCAGCCTAGGCAACATAGAGAGACTGTGTCCCTACAAAAAATTAAAAAACACTAGCTGGACACAGTGGTGCATGCCTATGGTCCCAGCTTCTCAGATGGCTGAGATGGGAGGATCACTTGAGCCCAGGAGTTAAGGCGGCAGTGAGCTATGATCGCACCACTGCACTCCAGCCTCGGAGACAGAGTGATCTTGCTCTGTCTCGTTAAAAAAAAAAAAAAAAAAGAGGCGCGGGCGGGCGGTGGCTCAAGCCCTGTAACCCCGCGGCACTTTGGGTGGGCCGAGACGGGCGGATCACGAGGTGCAGGCAGATCGAGACCGAACCCTGGCTAACACCGGTGAACCCCGCATCTCTAGCTAAAAATACAAAAACTAGCCGGGCGAGGTGGCGGGCGCCTTGTACTCCCGCAGCTACCGGGAGGCTGAGAGGAGAAATGGCGTAAACGCCGGGAGCGGAGCTTGCAGTGAGCTGAGATCCGGCCACTGCACCGCAGGGCCTGGGCGCAGAAGCGACGACTCACCCGTCTCCAACAAAAAAAAAAAAAGAAAGAAAAAGAAAAGAAAAGAAAAAGAAAGAGCAGAAAAAAAAATTAATTACAAAAAAAGATTAACTAGAGTTTCTTACATTTGGTGGTTTGTGATTCTAAAAAGTGCTTGCTTGGTAATATTATGATTTCAATGGATCTCTGTGAATTCACCATCAAGCTTCTCAAATTAACTATCATATTAGAATACTTTGAAATGTAAGTTTATAATATCCAAAGTGAGACAACAGAATGTTTTGTTTCCTCTATTACTGATCCTGAATGTTGGCCCTAAGCACTTCACATCGTCTTCTAATTACACAATAGAATCTCTTTCAGATTTTAGGGTAAACAATATGACAAAAACAAAACACATGGACACACATAAGACCTGTAAGAAAAAAAAACCTAAGTGAACACAAACAGTCTAAGAAGCAAATGCCCCTGTTTTCTCCATTTTGAAATCCCAATGACAACGATATTGAAACAGAACCAGGTTAACCATAATACAATTTACAGAAATACAATAACACATATATTAGAAAAAATATTAGAACATTACCTTAATTAATCAAAATTCTAAATTCAGTTGCAAAAGACCAGACACACACATATACAATGGCTGTGAATAGGAACCAGTGTTTGCAACATCACTATTGACTATAAATGATTCATTAAAAATAATTACATTATTCACTATAAATTACTCACTATAAACACATTCCAAAACACTAACAAAGACATAAGTATAAATATTCAAATCACAGTGGCATGAGGTACTTGGGGATCTAGGTAGTTTGATAAAGGTGGAATAGAATCCAATGCAGGACTGGCCAGGCGTGGTGGCTCACGCCTGTAATCCCAGCACTTTGGGAGGCCGAGGCAGGCGGATCACCTGAGATCAGGCATACAAGATCAGCCTGGCCAACATGGTGAAACCCCGTCTCTAGTAAAAGTACAAAAATTAGCCACGCGTGGTGCACACACCTGTAATCCCAGCTACTCGGGAGGCTAAGGCAGAAGAATTGCTTGAACCCAGGAGGCGGAGGTTGCAGTGAGCCGAGATCACACCACTGCACTGCAGCCTGGGTGACAGAGCGAGAATCTATCTCAAAAAACAAACAAACAAACAAACAAAAAATGCAGTGCAAGACTAATCAGAAACGAACAGAATCCAATGCAGGACTAATCAGAAATGAGACTGATAGCTGGGTGCAGTGGCTCACACCTGTGGTCCCAGCACTTTGGGAGCCAAACACAGGAAGATCACTTGAGTCCAGGAGGTCAAGACCAGCCTAGGCAACATAGAGAGACCATGTCTCCACAAAAAATTTTTAAAAAATTAGCCAGGCATGGTGGCATATGCCTGTAGTCCAGCTACTTGAGAGGCTGAGGTGGGAGGATCACTTCAGCCTGGAAGGTCATAGCTGCAGTGAGCAGTGATCATTTCACTGCACTCCAGTCCAGGTGGCAGAGCAAGTCCTTGTCTCAAAAAAAATAAATAAAAACTAAAAAGGAATGGGACTGGAAATGTAGGCAGGGGCCAAGTCACAAAAAGCCTAAAAATCTTAAACTGCTGTCCTATCATTTCATGCTTTTCAAACTGAGATCTGAGTACTCCATGGTAATACAGAAATATGGAAAATCAAAGGTTAAATATAGTACATTTTCCATGTCAAGTTTATGAAAAAAATTTGGGAGTTAAATGCTGTTTTTATGTTAAATCCAATGTTACTAATAGAACATAAAAGTAATATAAAATTTTCAGACAGAATACAAAACTTCAAAGCAATTTCAGTCTTGCAACAGACTAATTCAGATTCACTGTTCTTTACTGTTAAGGACAATTTGAGAAGAAGTTTTTTTATGAGCAGGAGAGTGACATGATCAGATTTGTGCTTCCGGAGTATCCCTCAAGGGAAGCAGCATGCAGAAGGAGCTAAAATGTAAGAAACAGGACAGTAATGAAGGTAGGTGACAAACTGAAAAGTTGTAACAGTGAACAAGAGATGAAAAAGACTTGAACCAGAGCTGAGGCTGTGAAAACAAAGAGGGCCAAGAAGATTCCAGAAAGCTTAGGCAGACCAGACAGGGCTTGACTGAATGCACAGTAATTATTTAGTAAGAAAGCTTTTGAGAACTTAATATAAAGGTGTTCAGTTTTTTTAGAGCCAGTACTTCTATAAGGTATTTGATAAACATACCTCTAAAAGCTTCCAGTTAAAAGTAATACTTTCAGCGTGCCTTTTAATTATAGGAACTATAAAGTTGTGGGATGCTATTATAAATCTGCTATACAAAAAATAAAACAAAATTTGAGATTTATGAAAACTACATTTAATAAAGAAAACACCCATATATTTCCAAGGGTAAGAAAAAATTATTGGGTTTCTACTAGTAAGTTATTAATCAGTATTTTCTAGAAACATAAATACACAGTTTGAGAACTAGAGTTATGAATGTCTTTGATCCTTAAAGTGATATTCTAAAGTAAAGAAATGAGGCCAGGCACAGTGGCTCACACCTATAATCTCAGCACTTTGGGAGGCCGAGGCGGGAGGATCACCTGAGGTCAGGAGTTCAAGACCAGCCTGGCCAACATGGCGAAACCACATCTCTACTAAAAAAATATAAAAATTAGCCAGGCGTGGTGGCAGGCTTACGTAATCCCAGCTACTCGGGAGGCTGAGGCAGGGAGAATCACTTGAACCTGGGAGGCAGAGGTTGCAGTGAGCTGAGGTTGCACCACTGCACTCCAGTCTGGGTGACAGAGTGAGACCATGTCTCAGAAAAAAGAAAAAAAGAAAGAAATGAATGAATAAACACAGACTCTTCTGGAAAAGAACAAGAACTTAGTATTTCAGAAATATCTGATTACTTAATGATTGAACAAAAACCCTATTAACCATTTCATAAGGATACATACGTAGTTTTAGCACAGGTGATTTTATGTAGGCCTTACTGGCAAAAAGACACAAAATAAAATAAAGTTAAACTTTCATTAGTAAGTTGACAGTAAAACACAGTCATAAGAAAAAGCAGACATTATAATTAAGGGAAATTGTTAAAACACAAAATACAAAAAAAATTCATGCAGAACAAATTCATGAAAATATTAGTTTAAGAAAAGTAGATGAAATCTCAAAATACAAATCCCAGTGTAATTATCAGAAAGCTTCTATCACTAATTAAAACTGTTCCTTTTATTAGACCCTTTGATATATTTTTCATGTCTATTGCGAAGGGAAATGAGAAAGATACCAACAGCAAAGCAAGAATAGACAGAATGTCTTGAATTTGGGGTCTAAATATTTTTAGAATTAATGCAAGGAATTGTGATAACAAAAACAGCTGACATTCTACAAAGACATTGAGATACTTCTCTATTTCTCTTCTCCTAGACTGTCTGTACAAAGAGCTGCTATTTTTTAAATTTGTTTTTTTAAAAAATGCCATCTGCTTCTTCCAAGCCTCCTCCTTCCTGAGCTCCCTTGCAGTCCTCTATTTGTATGGGCAGGGGAGGCTGCTTCCAAGAAATCAGTCCACTGCAGGTGTCCTTAACAGGTAGTATCACAAAACATTACCTGACAGATGGGAAGTGGACCATGGCGGAATGGAAAGAGTTGAAAGACAGATGAGATAAACAATATTGACAGACATTGCATTTTGAAACAAAATACCCCCTCATGCCTACAGGTTATAAGGTTATATGTTCATATTTATTGTGAAGGGCTAAGTAAGGTCTCATTACATAGTAATGGGGCATTGGTCTCATTATTTTATAAGTCACATGGAAGAACTGCCATGCAATTGTCAATAGCCAGCCCTCTTGCAATTTCATGCATCCGGTTACAGGAGGAACTACACAAGTTAGCCCAAATCCGCAACTACCAGGATAGCCCACCACACACAGTGCAATATATAAATTCAGGTTATATGTGAAACATGTGTGAACATCCAGACAGCAAAGAAATCCTGAAGAATCAAAGAAATGATTTCATGTTTTTGGTAAAATAAAATATGCATAGGAAAAGAGAAAAGGACAACATCCCAGGATAACAATGGTTATCTTTAGGTATCAGAAATATGGGCAATTTCTGTGTTTCCCCTTTGTGCTTCTCTGTTTTTCCTAGCTTTCCTACAATGCGCATGCAGCTTTTGAAATCAGGGGAAAAAAAAAAAAAGTTAAATAGATGCAGAGTTTCTAATCTTAAAAGCAACAGTTAATCTGGATTAAAGACACAGAGTAGCTATCTTTAAATCTCATCCAAGTTACTGAGGAACAAATCCTCCAGTACTGTACTTGGCATAGCAGGAGGCGGCTTCAAGGCTCCAAGGAGCGCAGCAATAACTCTATTCTGGGGCCTTAGCAAACTGAGGAGACAGAGTTGTTTCATAGAAACTTGGTCAAGTGCTGCTGCAACAGCAGCGAAACTCACTCCCAGCTCTCTCGTGCCCCTGTTCCCCCATGGCACTTCCAAGCCCCGGGGACTCTACGCGGGAGCCCCCGATCCTCTCAAGGTGCTCCCGAAGCTTCGGCCCCCCCTACCCACCCCCAGTAAAATGTGTGCTCCACAACTCACCTCCACTCTCCTCCTTCTCCTACTCCTCTACGGGCCGTAGGAGAAGGAAAGAGCGGGCCGAACTTGGAGGCAGCAGCCCCTGATTCCCGTGACCTTGGAGAAGCCGCTTCGCCTCTCAGAGCCTCAGTTTCCCAATCTGCCCCCCTCCCTGGCAGGGCGTCTGCAGGCTAGAAACCCCAAGAGTTCCGTCAAACCGAGGGAGCCGACCACTCCCCAGGACCGCTCTGAGGCGCCCCCGATCCCAGCCTGGACACGGAGCGCCGCCCCGCCGCCCCCCCGGGACACGTCGCCCCCAGCACCGTCCCCGTACCTGGCAGTTACTGTCCTGGGGCAGGTTTTTCACCAGGATTTTCCTGCGGTTGCTCAGCTCCCGCCGCATCCGCAGCAGCCGCGCGGCGACCTCCTCAGGGGGCAGCGCGGCGGGCGCCGGGTCCGGGGCGCCCTCGTGCGCTTCGGCTGAGGGGCCCTGCTCGCGCAGTCCTGGCCCCGGCCC
>NW_016806642.1:4689251-4694041 GCF_001698545.2 Rhinopithecus bieti
CCCCCGCCCGCCTCTCGCGGGTGCGCCGGCGGGGCCGGGCGCCGCCACCCGGACACCTGTGCGGGCGCGGACGGGCAGGCGGGCTCCTCCTCTCCGTGAGGCCTTCGTGAACGCCCAGGGTCGAGCTCTGGGGGTTGTGGCCCCTTTGCAGTGGCTTCGCCGGGCGACTCAGCCCCAGGCGCCTGTCCCCGGGTAGCCCCCCACGTGATGCCGCAGCTCTCCCCCGGTTCCCCTCGAAACTCCCGCGCTGGGGCGGCCTGGGGATTGCGGGGACGGCGGGCGCGAACTCGGGCTTCCCATACCCGGGGTGGGGCTGGAGGGGTGGCAGGAGGGCGCCTCCCGCAGCCCGGCTGGCTCCCGACGGAAAACCCTTCTGCTGCGTTCAAGATGAGCATATTTGGCAAAGTTTGAGTTTACAATGAGATTTTCTGGGGAGTAAAAAGAGGGACATTGTGGAAGAAATTTTATGTGTTTGGTTAAACCTGATCGTAATGTATTTTGCTAGCAGTGTATGAGAAAGCCTGTGCCCTTCACCTGTCCCTCTGTCCCTGTCATGCAGTTCCTAAAATGTAAAACCTGGGTAGTTGCGTCTGCAACATAGAAAGTGATGCTGAAACAAAAACTAGAATGGAAAAGGAGCTGTGGCAGAGGGGCTGGAGAATACGCTGCTTGGAACATTATTTTAATTGAAACTTGGAGGAAGAGTTACAGTGTAGAACTATACTTAGTCAAACGGATGTCATCAGATCAAACAATCCAGCAGCTTTTGGCACTAGCCCAAATGACCATCAGCGAAGGCGACCATGCATCTTCATTGTGTAGCATACAAGTACATTAGCAAAAAAAAAAAAAAAAAAAAAATGTTTAACACTAATTAAAAAAAATAAAACGAGATGTTTTAAATATTTTTTTAAATACTACACATTCAGTCCTTACCATGTGCTCCCCCCAACCACGCATTTCTAAATGGTTTACATATACGTATTTACTTACTCTTCATGATCATTCAGTTACGTAGGTTTTGTTTTCCTCACTTTACACGTGAGGAAATGGGATCTGTTCTGATTAATTCCAAAGCCCAATATTCTAAATAGCATAAAATAATTCACCTGTAATCCGTCCACCCAAAAATAATGGCTGCTAATACTTGTATCATTAAAATGATATTCTGCAGTACACCCTTTTATACCACCACTATTCCTGATAACCAAAGGGTAGAAACAACCCAAATGTCCATTTATTGATGAACAGAGAAGCAAAATGTGGGATATATATATGCAATGAAATATTTTAGCCATAAAAGGAATTAAGGACCCCTACAAGGTGGATTCACCTCCAAAGCATTAAATGAAAGAAGCCAGAGACAAAAGGTCATACATTGTATGATACCATGCGTATAAAATATCAGAATAGGTAGATTCGTAGAGTGGAACACAGATTGGTGTTTACTAAGGGCTGGAAGAGAAGGTAATGGGCGCAAACATCCTTATGGAATGATGAAAATCTAGTTTTGGAACTAGACAGAGGTGGCAGTAGCCCAATAATGTGAACGTACTAAATAGTCACTGAACTATTCACTTTTAAAATATTAATTTCATTATGTGACTATTACTACATAAAAATGTTTTTGAAAGATATTCTGTAGTTTATAGCTCTGTTTTCTGTTTTTTACAGTATGTCTCCTAAATCCCTTTATATGCCAATATATTTGAATACCATGTTTTTATGACTGCATATTACTCTATTGAATTAGAAAATTCACTTATTTCCTAGTATTAGACATGTTTATCTATCGTAAACAGCACTCAGTTTAACCCTCTATGCATATTTGAAGATCATTACTTTTCCATAGAATGAAGAACTAGAAGCAAAATTTCTATATCAAAGAGTAAACATATTTAAAGATTTTTAGTAGGTGTTTCCAAACTACCTCAGTTTTACCTATCACAAGCATTGTATGATAGCACTTATTTCTCTGCTTGCATCCATGATATTCTAATATCAAAGGAATGTATCATTTTGCTTTTAAATTGTATTCCTTTGATTTTAAAAGGTATACATTTTAAACTCCAATAAACCCTACTTTGTAGAGCTGACAGACTTTGAAAAGTACATTCTTTTTTATTTTATTTTATTTATTTTATTTTATTTTGAGATGGAGTCTCGCTATGTCGCCCAGGCTGGAGTGCAGTGGCGCGATCTCGGCTCACTACAAGCTCCGCCTCCCGGGTTCACGCTGTTCTCCTGCCTCAGCCTCCCGAGTAGCTGGGACTACAGGCGCCCGCCACCACGCCCAGCTAATTTTTTGTATTTTTTTTTTTCAGTAGAGACGGGGTTTCGCTGTGTTAGCCAGGATGGTCTCGATCTCCTGACCTCCTGATCTGCCCGCCTCGGCCTCCCAAAGTGCTGGGATTACAGGCGTGAGCCACCGCGCCCGGCCGAAAAGTACATTCTTTAAAGAAGCATGAATAGCCTTAGCATAGGCTGTAACCTTGTGTCATTCATTATGTTTCACAACGTATGTATTCCAAATGAATACCACCTTCTTGACATTTATTAAATGTCCCTTATGTGCTAGATAATACATATATAAGGGCACTAAGAAGACAAAAATAGTAAAATAATGCTCCTGTACAATAGGGGCTAAGTCTCACTGAGAAAAAAATTATGCAATGATTATAATTAAATATAATAAACATGCAAACGGGTAGTGGTCTGAATCTAACTTTAGTGATTGCTTTTGCTCCAAAGGTTTTCCAAAGTGCTTTTTTTTTTTTTTTTTTTTTTCCCCTCAGACGGAGTCTTGCTCTGTCGCCCAAGCTGGAGTGCAGTGGCGTGGTCTTAGCTCACTGCAACCTCCGCCTCCTGAGTTCAAGCAATTCTCCTGCCTTAGGCTCCCGAGTAGCTGGAACTACAGGCATGTGCCACCACGCCCAGCTAATTTTTTGTATTTTTTGTAGAGTAGAAGTTTCACCGTGTTAGCCAGGATGGTCTCGATCTCCTGACCTCATGATCTGCCCGCCTCAGCCTCCCCAAGTGCTGGGATTACAGGCGTGAGCTACCGCGTTCAGCCCCAAAGTACTTTTTTTGGAATTGACTTTATAATCTATGGCAAATTATTCTGCATAGTTTCTGTGGTAGCAAATAGTCACCTCTTAGAGATGGGTTTAAGTTTTGGAAATAATTAAATGTTATTTGAGGTTAAGTCTGGTGAATGAATCAGGTGTTGATTATGTTTGGGGGGTTATGATAATGTAATTGCAGCTTTGGCCCCAATGGGGACATGATTACAATGTTACAAGTTATTAAACCAATTTCATTAAGTGACTACTTGGAATTGATCCCACTCCTTGTGCAATATTGCTATGTCGTATAGGGTAGTGGCTTTCAAACTTTTTTGACCCAATCTAGTGGGAAATATATGCCACAGTGGGAAATATATTTTATGTCACAATTCAGTAAACACACACACAATCGAAATGAAGATTTCACAAAACATCACGCCCCTACATCGTGTAGCACATTCTAGTATTTCCTATTCTGTTCTATTCTATTCTATTCCATTTTTAAATTGCTTGAATTACACAGTTGATTTTGCATATCACTAATGAGTCCTTACTCACATTTTGATAAACACTGCCCTAGATTTCAAATCAAGTATGTTTTACATTTGCTCAATTGTTTTCGAGGAATTAGGGGAAATGGCAGAATCTACTGGTTAAAAATAATTTAAAACTGAATTAATTGCTATTGCCACAGAAAAGAAATGGATGGAAACTGCAAAGACTTTGGAATGCCACTGTAATTCCAAAGACTTCCTCACATTCCAGGCTTAGCCTGACTCTTTAAATAGCTGCTTCCATGGCATACTAAAGGAACACTCTAATCTGAACTTGAAGTGGAATATAATTATCAAGCGGCAATATATTTACCGATATCCACAGATAATTATCATGATCTATATAATGACCGTGTTCTTAAAATATGAGCCCTATGCTAGTTTTAGCCTTTATTTTTTAAAATATTGGTGGTAATTTTGTGTATTTTAAAGTTCTGCAATTGGGGAAAACGCTAGATGTTTACTAAGTCTCAGTTTAATAATAATAGTAATAACAGCTTCTTGTATCCAAACTCTTATGCTTATATGTTATGATAATATGATGAAAATAAGTATGTGAAAAGACCTTGTAAACTATAAACAGTATACATTATTCGTTTAGCAGTATTTGTTGAATGTCTATAATGTACCAGACACTGTACAACAACACACCGGATTTGATTGATTTTTATTCAGGAGTGGACTTTTCCCTGAAGAAAGTAATTGCAACTCTGTAATTGTAAATTCTGTGTCATAAATGCTGTGAATAAAGTACTCTTTGTAGCACAGAGAGGCGTTCAATTTTGACTTAGAGGAAGCCATTATGAGGAGCTAGGTCTTAAGGACAAGTAGGAGTTTTCTAGATGAAATGGGGCAAGTACTGAAACAGGAAACAGAAAGAGGCCCAAAGGCCTCAAAGGGACTGGTAGGTCTGTGGAAGAATAAGTTTGGTGTTTATGAAGACTATACTTCTTTTGGGAGAGTAGCAGGAAATAAACGAGAAAGGTAGAAGATGTCATTCCAGTTAAAGAAGTTGGCCGGGTGCGGTGGCTCAAGCCTGTAATCCCAGCACTTTGGGAGGCCGAGACGGGCGGATCACAAGGTCAGGAGATCGAGACCATCCTGGCTAACACGGTGAAACCCCGTCTCTACTAAAAAATACAAAAAACTAGCCGGGTGAGGTGGCGGGCGC
>NW_016806642.1:4694315-4753337 GCF_001698545.2 Rhinopithecus bieti
AAAAAATACAAAAAACTAGCCAGGCGAGGTGGCGGGCGCCTGTAGTCCCAGCTACTCGGGAGGCTGAGGCAGGAGAATGGCGTAAACCCGGGAGGCGGAGCTTGCAGTGAGCAGAGATCCGGCCACTGCACTCCAGCCCGGGTGACAGAGCAAGACTCCATCTCAAAAAAAAATAAAAAATAAAAAAAAATAAAGAAGTTGATTCCATTTTAAGTCAATACTTCAGTATGGCATAAAAGGCGGTCAGAGAACAAGAACATTAGAGGCTTTGTGGCAGGGAAGTGACATGATCAGATTTAGCACTTTAAAATGTAATTCTGACAATCAAGACAATGAATTTATTGGTTCTTATGTTAGGGAGACCAGTTAGAAATCTTTTGAAACACAGTAGAAACATTTAAGGGCTTATACTGGCATAGAATAATAATAATAACAGCAATTAAGTGTATAGAGCTTTACGTAGATTAGCTAAGCTTTTATTCATTCCCTTTTTCTTTGTATTATTTCATTTAAAACCTGTGATGTAATTTCACAACCAACCTGTGATGTTGCTAGTATGTACCTATTTACTAATGAGGAATCAAAGGCAGAGAAGGTCAGGAGCCTTGTTCAAAGTCACACAGCAGGCAGGGGCCCCAAGGTTCCAATGCAAATCCATCTGCTTTTGGAGCCCAGGTGTGTAACCTTGTGTAACTGTAGCCAGAAAAGGAGCTGGATCTGTGAGACTTTTCTGAGAAAAACACATAGAGCAAAGAAGCATCAGAATATAGTGACGAGAGAGCAGGATCTAGAGTCAAACTACCTGAATTCAATTTTGTGTAACTGGAACAACAATTAGGTTGGTGCACAAGTAATTGTGGTTTTTGCCATTTAAAGTAATGGCAAAAACCACAATTACTTGTGCACCAACCTAATATTTAAAGCATGAAAGACTGTTTTAAATATGCTGAGCCTTAGACTCTTTCTCTCTAAAACAGAGATGATAACAAAACCTATAAGGCTATCATTAAAGGGTGTTATGAAGATTAGATGAGATTCTATCTATCATCTATCTATCTATCATCTATCTATCTATCTATCTATCTATCTATCTATCTATCTATCTATCTATCTATTTTTGAGACACAGTCTCACTTTGTCACCCAGGCTGGAGTGCAGTAGCACTATCACAGCTCACTGTATCCTTGACCTCCTGGGCTCAAGCTATCCTCCCGCTTCAGCTCCCTAAGTAGCTGGGATTACAAGCATGTGCTGATTTTTTTTAGAGTTAGGGCTTCGCCATGTTACCCAGGCTGGCCTCAAACTCCTGAACTCAAGCCATCTGCCTGCCTCAGTCTCCCAAAGTGCTAGGATTACAGGTGTGAGCCACTGCTCCCAGCCGAGATAAGGTACTATCTATAAAGGGATAGCAGAGTGCTTAGCAAAAGGACTAGACAAAAGACGGTCATGTTGAAATATTAATAATTATAATAAATAAGTATTTTTAAAAATCTTAGGCCAGGCCCAGTGGCTCATGCCTGTTAATCCCAGCACTTTGGAACGCCAAGGTGGGAGGATTGTTTGAGGCCAGGTGTTTGAGACCAGCCTAGGCAACAAAGGGAGACTCTATTTGTATAAAAATTTAAAAAAATGAAACTCTTGGTGACCTATCGGATGTCAGCAAATAAAATGCTATATTATGCTTTCTCATATAAGAGATTGCATGGGTGTGGATGCTGCAACTGAAAGAGGTAGCAATTTAGGAAATCATGTTACCAAACTCGATTTAGACGTCTGAGCTTCAAATATTGCAGGACATATAGATTAAAAAGACCCAAAAGATTAGCATGGTGGCCCATACGTATAGTCCCAGCTACTCAGGCGGCTGAGGCAGGAGGATTGCTTGAACCTGGGAGGTTGAGGCTGTAGTGAACCATGACCACACCACTGTGCTCCAGCCTAGGTGATAGAGTGAGACCCTGTCTCAAAAAAAAAAAAAAAAAAAAAAAAAGCCAGATCCAGAAGACAGTTTAGAAACTGTAGGAGAACATGGTAGTTAAAAAATGAGGCTGGATGAGATCATCCAAGCTAAGTCTGTAGATTGATAGAGAAGTCCAAGAAATAGGACTATAGGGACCAACTTAAGAAAGGAAAGGAAGTAGAAAGTATTTGGCACTTTTGTTAAGATTCTGCTTGCACTGTTTATGTGCCCAGCCCACAAAATGAGAGCCAGGTAAAAATGAAAAAGATGTCAGGCAAAACTAGTTGGATTACATTAGGTATTGTTCCCTGTATTCCTGTCGCCTGGTACCGTATTGGTGTTCAGTTCCTAATCCTTGGCCCCAGCTTCCCATGATAGCTTCTGGCACATCACCTCCTTGGTTTCTGTGTCTTCACAGTATTGACCTTGAATGTCTTTGACTTCCTTCTTGGATCACAAGCAGAACCAACTTATCATTCACTGCTTTCTGCTACTTACCTTGCAATCCGTGTCATACCTACTATTTAAAAAACCCAAAATTAAGGGGAAAAAAGGAAATGAACAAAGAAAGAGTGGCTTCAGAGAAGCCAAGGAAGCAAAAGGTTTCAAGGAGAGTGTTAATACATTCATGCAGCAGAGAGGACAAATAGAATGAGGACTATAAAGGAGATACAATCGTGCATCTCTTCACGAGGGAGATATGGTCTGAGAAATGCATCATCAGGCAATTTCACTGCTGTGCAAACGTCACAGAATGTACATACACAAACCTAGATGATGTAGCCTACTCCACACCTAGGATATATGGCATAGCTTATTGCTCCTAGGCTACAAGCTTGTACAGCATGTTACCCTACTGAATACTGTAAGCTATTATAATACAATGGTAAGTATTTGTGTATCTAAATATATCTAAACATGGAAAAAATACAGTAAATATATAAAGGATAAGAAAATGGCATACCTGTGTATGGCACTTGCCATGAATAGAGCTTGCAAGACTGGAAGCTCTGGGTGAGTGAGTGATGGGAGGTGAATGAATGTGAAGACCAAGGACATGACTGTACACTGTAGGCTTTATAACTACTGTATACTTAGGCTACCCTACATTTATTTTTTTAATTTTCTTTCTTTGATAATAAACTTAGCTTACTCTAACTATTTTACTTCATAAACTTTAAAATTGTGTAACCTTTTACTCTTTTGTAGCACACTTAGCTTAAAGCAAACACATTGTACAGCTGCACAAAAAATATTTCTTTATATCCTTATTCTGTAAGCTTTTTTTCTATTTAAAATGTATTTCTTTATTCTACTTTTTAAGTGCTATTTATTTATTTATTTATTTATTTATTTTTTGAGGCGGAGTCTCGCTCTGTCGCCCAGGCTGGAGTGCAGTGGCCGGATCTCGGCTCACTGCAAGCTCAGCCTCCCAGGTTTACGCCATTCTCCTGCCTCAGCCTCCCGAATAGCTGGGACTACAGGCGCCCGCCACCTCACCCGGCTAGTTTTTTGTATTTTTTAGTAGAGACGGGGTTTCACCGTGTTAGCCAGGATGGTCTCGATCGCCTGACCTCGTGATCCGCGCATCTCAGCCTCCCAAAGTGCTGGGATTACAGGCTTGAGCCACCGCGCCCGGCCTTTAAGTGTTTTTTAAAACACAAACACACACAACAGCCTATAGGCCTCCTCAGGAGCAGGATTATCAATATTGCTGTCTTCCGCCTCCACTTCTTGTCCCATTGGAAGATTTTCAGGGCAATAACAGGCGTGGAGCTGTCATCTCCTACGACAGCGATGCCTTCTTCTGGAATACCTCCTGAAGGACCTGCCTGGGGCCCTTCTTGAGGAGTATGTTTATTTACACCAGCATCACCACAAACACATGTGTAATACGTTGTATTATGACTGTAGGACGGCTGGGACATCACTAGGTGGTAGGAATTTTTTAGCTCCATTACAATCTTATGGGACCACCATCCTACATGTGGTTCATTGTTGACCGAAACGTCATTAAGTGGCGCATGACAATCACTGAATTTGGCCATTAGGAAGTTCCTGGTGCCTTTGAATGAGAGAAACTTCCATAAACAGGCATGTTTATTGAAGGAGAGAGAATAGGGGAGAGTGACATATTTTAAAAAAAAGTTCAATAAACTTTAAACCTTCTAATTTTCTCCAGAAGCAGAAGGAATCATCCTCCGATAGTGGGAATATTTTAGCAGGAAATTAAAATTTGTTGTCTTCCTAGGTGATTTACATATATTTAATTCTCACAAGCACTGTTTGGGATGCATATTATTATCCCTACATTATAAATAAGTCTCCTGACATAATGAAGTTAGGAAAACTGCCTAAAGTCATACAGCCAGTAAGAGGCAAATTTAGAACTCAAACCCAGGTCTGTCCACACATTCTCCGCTTTTCTTACCGCATCAGATTTAGAGCCACCAAGGGGAATGTGAAAGTGTAGACGTGATGATAGTAGTAGTAGTATAAATATTATTACTTATACAAAAGTATATAGTAACAGTAACAATGATGAGGAAGATGAATCAATAGTGGTGCTGATGAAAACAGAGGAATGAAATTTCTGCTATTCAAAATTTAACTGCAGTCATGGCCTCATATCTAACTTTATGTAGTAAAACACAGTGCCTGTGAGTGCTTACAACTAAATGATGTTACTTAATACAAATGACTTTTCATAGTTTAAATTTAGCCACAGAGTGTCACTCATAGACTTTTGTTTGTCATAATCCAAACATACCTTAAAAATATTTTAAGCCCTTACTCTAATACAAATTTGTATTTACTTTTATTTGTATAGTTTTGGAAGATATAAAAATTATAAATATGCAAACCACAAACATTTCCCTTGGACCTTGAATTGTATGGAATGACACAAAAAGAATTGTACTCTTGGACATTAAAGCTTAGATTCCTTTGGCACTTCCTTTCTGAATTGTGGAAGTCTAAGAGAGTAGTATACTTTCTATCAGAAATGTAATTTATAAAACTGGCAGAATGGTAGCTATAAAATTACAGAAAAAGCCATGGAGCAGGCAGCATGAATGTTTGAAAGGTAATAAAGTATAACCCAGTTATCCAGCAGGGTAATAAGTCTTTTAAATTATAAAATTTTGTATAGGATGGAGGGACTTACCATTTAAGTATGTGACATTAAAAATAATTTTGTTGAAACTCTTTTAAAATAACATATATTAAGGTATACATATTTACCTCCTAAAATAGATGACATTCAACTTGAATTGCCCTTTCGTGATGATTCCAGTAATAGACAGTGATTACCCTCTGGGTATATTGAGGATTATAGGATGATTTCTTCTTATATTTAATGGCTGCATAAAGCTATACCTTCTTTATTCTTGTGTCTGCTTTTTATAGTTTTATTTTTTTTTGTCACCTTCCTTATCAATGCACATTTCTCGTGGCTGTCCATGTACTTACACGAACTCATTCATGCTTGTAACATTAAACCAGTCCATATACCCGTACACTAAACCCATCCACTACAGCCATGCACATGTAAATAAAGGTAGAATTTGCGCATGTCTTTGCTTATTATCTACAATGGAAGCCTCTTTGCAGGCTCCCATTCCATTTTCCACCTGGCTTCCTGGCCTTGGTTTGATTTCTTACTGCTCTTGCAACTTAGACTTGATTGTGTAGGTGTACCCTTCAGATCTCCCTTCTAGAGAACACGCTGTCTGAGTGTAGTTGGCCAGCAGCCTCCAGCTAGTGGCTATACCTATAGGTTTGCAGCATTCGTACTCAGGCCTCTCTCCCCTCTCCCCAACACTGCTCCCAGGCAATGCCTGAGTACAGTGGAGTACTATTGCTGGGCCATTTCTGCCTGACAGAAGCTTCTTCTAATGGATGGCCTTTGCGAGAGGCTTTCCCAATCACCCAGTCAAGACTTCTCAGAGCTGCACTGCAGCCTGGAGCTCTTCCTACCCCATTTTTTCTCCTTCCCTCTTCTCTTTCACAAGTGTCGCACCTGCTTTGTGGTTTGAAATCTCTCCCCACCTACTGCTCCTCTCCCCTTTATCTTTCACAGATGTTTTCACCAAAATTGTTTTCACATATTATTTTGGCTTGGTGTCTGCTACTCAGAGGCTGTCAACTGACACACTTGGCAAAAAAATGGCCTGAGAAAGCAGGCAGTAAAATTAGAGTTGGGGACTGCTCACTCATGTCTGGCTGGCAAGGAGGATCTGATCCCAAGTGGAATGTGAGAAATGAATACTGCTTGGGAATGCATCCTGGTGGAGGGGAACAGATTTGCTAATGTAAGTATTTAGGCACTTGGGAGATATAGGGAGAATGATGTCTACAAGAATGGTGCTATTGGCTGATTATTTCAAAGTTCTATGGATTCCTGCAGAGGGATGAGAAAATGAGAAATAATGAAACAGTAAAAGGCAAAGTATGAGAGACAGAGAGGTTGTTTAACTTGGAGTGCTTTCTTGGGTCAAGGAGTTTAACATCATTGCAAGGAAAACCCCATCTCTACCCCCAAGATGGGGCAAACTCACTGTATAGTAGCTCCCCAGAAGCCTAGAGGCAGTGATGGCCTATTTTGAGTGAACTGGAAATACTGGAGTTGCCATGGCAAATGGTAGAGGAAGAAAAATATAAAGGTTGCTGGAAGTGAATTCATAGTGCAAGACCAGAAAGCCACAGCATTCCACATTATATTTCACAGCACGGCTCAGATAACACATTATTCTCCAAGGCCATCAGGAATGCACTGGTGAGAGAGGCACCAACATCAGTAAGAAGTTTAGTGGTGGCTCTCCTTATGGGTCAGAGCTGAAGCTGTCACAGAGTTGGGTTCATTAATAGCAATAGAGACGATAGTACCCCAAGAAGGCAGAGGTCAGGAAACAATGCTTAACTGCCAGAAGTCAGAGGGCTGCCATGATTGTAACTGCCAGCAATATTGGAATAGCTGTCAAGGGACATGACACACAAGAAGTTGTAGAAATGACTTACAGAATCTGGTGTCTCCAGGGGAAAAATAGAAAGGCAGCCAAAGAGATTGCCGTTTAACATCTATCATCAGAAATAGGCAAGAACAGAGAAGGCAGCAGGACAAAGGTGGTTGTGCCAATAAAAATTCATAATTCACCGTTCCGTTCCTGCATCATGAGACGATTTTCAGACCCAGAAGGCAGTGATCGAGAGGTGGCTGTTTCTAAAAAAGCACTGTGCAACACTCTAAGTATAAACTGTAGTGTTTTCCCCAGTCCCACCCCAAAGGGACCTGCACCCATTTACTTATGTGACTATGCACTGGAGAAAGAAGAATAAACACACATAGAGGGCTTTGGACACACTGTTTGAGCTGATATTGATGCCTGAAGACTTAAAGTGTCATCAGGGTCCCCTGTTACATTTGGGGTTTATCATGTAGATCCTTAGCTAGTGGGGTAAGAACCATCATACCATAGAAGGCCAAGAGGAAGCCTCTGAAACAACCACTTTCCTGAGCCAAGATAGTGAATCAAAAGTAACGTTGCATCTCAGAAATGATGACAGACATTAACACCACTGTGATGGATAACTTTATGTGTCAACTTGGCCGGGCCACAGTGCACAGATATTTGGTCAAATATTATTCCAGATGTCTTTGTGAGATTTGTATTTAAATCAGTGGATATTAAGTAAAACACATTGCCATCCAAAATGTGAGTGGGCTTCATCCAATCAGTTGAAGGTCCTAATGGAACAAAAAACTGACCTTTTCAGAGCAAGAGCAAATTCTGACAACAGACTTTGTTCAGACTTCATCTGCAATATTTTCTCTTCCTAGCTTGCCAGGAGACTGCCTTCAGACTTGAACTGGGACTCTTTCCTGGATCTCTAGCCTGCCAGCCTCCCTCATCAGATTTTGGATTCATCAAGCTTCCACAATCATATGGGCCAATTTGTTAAAAATTTCTCTTTCTCTCTCCACAGACACACACACACACACACACACACACACACACACACACACACACACACACACACACCCTTTATAGGTTTTGTTGCTCTGGAGAGCCCTGACTAATCCAACCACCATTAAAGATTTAAAGGATGCATGGGGGGGGGGGTCCTGATCATACCTCCATTGACTTCATTGAAATCTCCAATCTGACATCTATAGAAACCACATGGATTCTGGAGAATGACTATAGATTTCCACATGCTCAACCAAGTAGTAGCGCCAATCATAGTTGCTGTGTGAGACATGATGTTGATGTAAATCTGTCAGGCCTCAGCTTTAGAGTATGCTGCCATTGATTTGGTGATTGTATTCTTATCTATTCCAATCAGAAAAGAGGATCCAAAACAGTTCACATTGGCATGAACTGGACAAAGTTAATTTACAGTTTTGTCCTCTGGGTTACATTCACACTGCCCTCTGTCATCATCTAGTTTAAAGAGTCCGTAGCATCACATTGATCCAATACATCAGTGATATAATGCTGATCTGGCAGGACTAGCAAGAGGTGCCTTATATGCTGGAGGCCTTGAGAAGGTACATGAGATCCAGAAGGCAGGAGATAAGACCTCTATAGAACTCAGGACCTGCCACTTCAGTAAAGTTTTTAAGAATTCAGTGACCAGGGCCAGGCACAGGACTTCTCCAAAGTAAAAGACAATTTGCTGCATCTTGTATCTCCTACTAAGAATAAGGAAAGACAACACCTGTTGGACTTCTCAGAGTTCTGGAGGCAACCCCGTCCACACTTAATATTGGAACTAATACAGTTTCAGCCTGTGAACTGGGTGAAATGGAACGCAGCCAGCTTTGGGTAGAAATTGGAGCCAAACGGAGCTCTGAAGGCTCAGGCTGCAGTTCAAGCAGTCTTACCACTGGAAGATGAGACATGAGAAAGTCTGCCACAGAAGCATATGGATAGACATAAGGAGTGGACATAAAATGAGAAGATTATTTTGTATTACATGTTAATGCCCCTAGAAATCATCCACTTTGGAAAAGGCACTGAAAAAGGAAATAATCAAAATGACTTGGCCAGTTGACATTAGCTAGCCATCAGCAATGGTCACTCCAGATTTGGAACAATGGGCACATTAATGGAATGGCTGTAGTAGCAAAGATGGGCCCTATCAATGAATCCCTCCTTGCTTAGGCCAGTCTCACTACTTCTGCCTCAGGATATGCAGTCTATCAGCAACAGAAACCAACACTGAGACCTGATATCACACTATTCCTCAAGAAGACCAACAGCTATTTGGTATTACTGAGAACTTCTGTCCTAGAAGGGCCAGTGGTTCATCCTCAGAGTGATATACACTATATCTGGGTTTGCCTTTTCTGCCTGAAGAGCTGCAGCCAGCATTATTATCCAATGGTGTATAGAATACATGATTCACAGGCACAGAATTCCACACAACATGCCAGGGAAACTGCTTTAAAGTGAAGGAGGTGCAAGAGCGAGTCCTTAACCATGGAATCCACTGATCCTTCACCATCCCAAAGTAGCCCGCCGGATCAAGTGTTGGAAGAGTTCGCTGAAGCACAGCTGAAGAACAAACTTAGGCAATAATCTGAAGGATAGTGCTATGGTTTGTATGTGGTTTGTCCCCATCAAAACCCATGTTGAAATTGGATCCCTAATGTGGCAGTGTTGGGAGGTGGGGCCTTATAGAAGGTGTTTGGGTCATAGGGGCAGATAGCTTATGAATAGATTAATACCCTCCCTTGAGGGTGAGTGAGTTCTTGCTCTTGAGGGAATGGATTAGTTCCTGAGAGTGGGTTGTTAAAGGATTCTGGCCTCCTCAGTTTCTGTCTCCTGCTTCCTGTCTTACCATGTGATCTCTTTGAACATGCCCACTCCCCTTCCATTTTCTGCCATGAGTTGCAGCAGTCTGAGACCCTCACCAGACGCAGCTGCCTCATCTTCAACCTCCCAGCACCAGAACCACGAGTCAAACAAGCCTTTTTTCTTTAAAAATTACCCAGCCTTGAGTATTCTGTTATAGCAACACAAAACAGACTAAGACAGGTGGGGTGACATTATTCAGGGTGCAATATTTGCATTAAACCAGAGACCTCCATCTAGTACTGAGTCTCCAAATGAAAGAATACATGAGTGTAGGAACCCGAGAGTAGAAGCAGTTGTGACCCACTTATCATCACTCTCAGTGACCTACTGGAGAACATTTTGCTTCCTGTCCCCACAACTCTGAGCTCAGAGGGGTTGAGGTTCTCATCCCCAAAGAAGCACACTCGTGCCAGAGGGATGGAACAGATCCCACTTAACCACAACGATGGCTGCTCCCAGAGCATTTTGTACTCTTGTGTCCAGAGACAAGCAGCAAAGAAGAGAAGTAATAATCTTAGCCAGGGTAATAGACTCAGGAAAGCAGGAGGAAGTAGGGCTGCATTTCCACATTGCAATCTGCCTGGGCACTTCTTGGTGCTGCATTGCCCAATTATAATAATGGATAGACACGTGAATGGACATATTAACCTGACAAGGTGTGATGACCAAGGAATCAGATCCTTCAGGCATAGGAGTTTGGATCATACCACCAGGTAAGCCACCAGGAAAGGCAGAGATGATTGAGAGTGAGAGGGATTTAGAAAGGACAGTGGAGGAGGGAGACGATGAATACCAGTTACGGTTCTGAGATCAGCTGCAGCTTCTAGGGGTGTTGTCTGTGTTGCCAGCCTCCCTCTTGGAAGTTTCCTCTCAGGAAGAGAGGCTCAAAGGAACCATGGAGGACTGCTCTATAAACATGTGTGGGAACACGTATCTGTGTGACACAAGGTTAAGCCATAGCAGCCATGTGGTGTGCCACTCAGATGTCCCTTCCAAAGAACCTGCTGTGAAGAACACAGCTGGCTGACGACATTTAACTGCTGCATGTTCTGATCTGGCACAGCATTCATGCTAAAGCCATGCTGTCCCCAGGGTGCTCCTGGCTAACGACAGAGCACAATGAGGACACTAGCCCTGGGTCATTGCTCCCCAGTGCATGACTGCTGTAATGAGCATTCCATGCTAGGGCACACTTGCCAATGGCCTGGCTGCACTGCTGTCTAGGGCTCTTTCTACAAGATCCTCCTTCTTTTCTTCTCCCCTTGTACAAGACTCAGACTTGTATTTTGTGACACCCCCCTGCTCTTGCTCCCTCTCCCCTTTATTCTTTACAGGCGTTTTCCCCAATAAATCTCCTACCCATCTCATTCTTTCTTGGTGTCTTGCTTCTTGGAGGACTTGAACTGAGACAAATTGTCTTTTGATATTTAGAATCTGCTACAAACTTTGATATATGTATTAGTTCTTTTGTGCTACTATAACAAAATGCCAGAGCCTGGGTAATTTATAAAAGACAGAAATTTATTGCTCACAGCTCTGGAGGCTGAGAAGCCCAAGATCAAGGTGCTGACAAATTCAGTGTCTGTTGAGGGCTGCTCTCTGCTTCTAAGATGGCACCTTCTTGCTGTGTCCTCACATGGCAGAAGGTGGAAGGGCAACAAAGGGCTAGCTAGTTCCCTCAAGCCATTTTATGAGGGTACTAATCCCTTTCACGAGGGCACAGCCCTCATAACCACCTCCTGAAGGCTCACCACTTAATACTATTGCATTAGGTCTTAGATTCCAACGTTTGAATTTGGTGGGAACACAAACATTCAAAGCATAGCAACATGTGTTCATTCTTGTTTTATTCTTCTGCCGTCCTAGATAAATCCACTTCAGTTTTACCCCTTCAGTTTCGCCCCTTGAGTGCTCCACCCCTGGCATATTTCCAGGCTGTTTTTGTGAATCTACACTGGAATCTGGCATTCGGGCATACTTTTAAAGACCGTATCCAATCAGGTCAGGTCTGACAACAGTCTTATAGTTGATTAGTAACAGATTACAGTCCTTGGACAATTATTGCTTTCGAAACTGAGCTAACAGGTGCCTCATGTCATCAATGCATGAATTATCTGGTCTCATTTAGCAGACAGTTTTTAAAAACATATTAAACTTCTTTTCACAGATTCTACATTCACACATCCCCTCCGAGCCAACTGAGGTGTGGGTTTTCAAGTTAATTTTCCCCACACCTTTCCAAATATATTACTGGATCTAAATTCCTAAGATTCTCTAGTTAAAGCATGAATTTATTGTAGAATCATTAACATTTGAGCTGCCCACTCAAAAGGAGTGTTCCTACAATTGCCTCTGTTTTCAGCTAATTTTATATTTCTCCATTTTGCTATATCCCAGTTCTCTTGCCAGCTCTTCCATTTCTTTTTTGGTTGTAATATTCCATTACTGCTTCTGCTTTTGCACTCAATTGTCTATTTACGGGCAGCATTTTGCTTTTATTCACCCAGTAAGAGAAACTCAACCTTTGAAGTTGTAGTGTTCCAGAATAGTTTTCACATGAGTACAGATCTTTTTCTTAATATACTTTTCAGCTGGAGAATTTTTTTCTAACACAGAAAAAGATTCCAAGATAGGGCATAACAAAGAAAACCTCAGTAAACTAGGTTAGTGCTAATTCCATATATACAGTTGAAAGTTTCCCAGGTGCCCGTGATTATAGAACCTATCTGTGATGCAACTGCACATTGATGCAATTATATTTTGGCTAAAAAATGTTCATTCACAAACCTCACCCAGGTTTCCACTGAATTGATTCTAACATAGGATATGCATATCTATAACTGCCTCAAAATAACCATCTTAGAGAATCTTATGCCTGAAGGAGTTTCAGTTCCACTGTATTCTCCTGTTTTCAGGCAGAAGTGTATATACACAAACAAGGTGGAATAAAAGGTTCCCCAGAAAAACTAGTCAATAAGCTCACCCTAGAGTTTAACAATGGGTACAGACTGAAATTTATTCTTTGACTATAAAAATGTTTCTGTTGTAGCTCAAATCCATTTTATTATGTCTGATATAAAATTTAAAATTCTTTTTTTTTTTTTGAAACTGTCACTCTGTTGTCCAGGCTGGAGTGCAGTGGTGGAATCTTGGCTTACTGCAACCTCCACCTCCTGGGTTCAAGTGATTCTCCTGTTTCAACCTCCCAAGTAGCTAGGATTACAGGCACATGCTACCACACCCATCTAATTTTTGTACTTTTTTAGTAGAGACGGGGTTTCGCCATGTTGGCCGGGTTGGTCTTGAACTCCTGACCTCAAGTAATCCGCCTGCCTTGGCCTCCCAAAGTGCTGGGATTACAGGTGTGAGCCACTATGCCCAACTAAAATTCTTATTATGTGTATTTTTACACAATGGACAAACATATTCCCCAAGTTGTAACTATTTATTTCATATAATACACAATTTTGTGTAAATTACCATTTTTCTATTTGTATCAAAATACAACTCATTCATTCATTTATTCAATACATATTTATTAACCTCAAGCCATCCTTTTAACAATTTTATACAAAATTTATACAAAAACTATACAGCTTCTATCTTTTGAAAATTACAATGAACTCATAGCTTCTTTAACAAACTCAATATTGCTTGAGCCTAGAAGTTTAAGACCAGTCTGGGCAACATAGCAAGATCCTGTCTCTACAAAAAACAAAAACAGACTGAATATCTTCCAATTATTGTGATCATTTTTAATATTTGTTACCTTTTGCCCAGTGACTATTCTCTCTAGGCTGTACTGTCTTATTTTTAACACTTAATTAGGCATTTCCAAAAACATCTTTAGTGTTTGTCAGCAATGAGATGTATCAGGCTCTTCTTGCTTTGTCCTCTCCTAAGATCTGGTACCATATACCTTACAAGGAGCCCTAGTCCTTTAGTGAATAATTTTTTTAAGAGAAGAACTATGGGACTAGGAATTCAGATTGTATTCTTCCTCATGACTATTGGAAGTAATTTGAACTGAGATCTATAGGGTAAGTCAAAGTTAGGCAGGCGAAGTATAGGAGCAAGGGTGTTTTAGGCAGAGAGGAGATGTAATAAGGCAGGAACATAAATAAGCAGTAAAATAATGTATACTAACTAATATAGAAGCAGATGTAAAGGGACTAGGGAAGCACAACAAAGCAACATCATACCTAGTCTGGAAACTGAGGAGTGTTGGTCAGGAAAAGCTCCCTAAACAAAGTGACTATTGGCTTAGGGTAATAGCGATTTCTGGTGCTCACCAATACCCAGTTCTCTTTCCCTTCCTGAGCATATGGAAAGCTACACTTCCTGGCTCCTTTGTAATTAATCTAGGCCATGTAGCTAGCTAACAAAATGTTAGCAGAAGTGATGTGTGTCACTTCCTGGCTGAGGCAGTGAAAGACCCTCTGTGGTTCTCTAATCCCTCACTCTTCCCATGACCAAGTGGCCAGCAACATTCCAGTTAACAGACCTCTGTCATGTAGGCCCTTAAATGACTAGAGGAAGCAGAGCACTTCCACATCAGCCTTGGTATGAGTAGGAAATAATATTTTATGTGCTGAGCTGCTGAAATTTGTAGATTGTTGATTGTCACAGCAAACCTAGTCTATTATGACTAATGCAACCTCATATCTTCCTTACACCTTGGGTAAGCTTGACCCCTCTTGGGTTGGCATGGTAGGAGAGCAGCCAGGCATCAAGATATCAATTTGCAACCGAAGCTAATGACAAAAGCCACCAGGAAAGTAAGATTTTTCTGTCTCCTAATCCAAGGTTCCTTCCAGGGAGTGATGTTGCCAGGCAAAACAGACTTAAAAATATCTGATCTGGACAAGGTGTGGTGGCTTGTGCCTGTAATGTCAACACTTTAGGAGGTGGGAGGATCACTTGAGGCCGGGAGTTCAAGACCAGCCTGGGCAATATAGCAAGAACTTGTCTCTGCAAAAATAAAAAGTTAACCAGGTTTGGTGGCACACACCTTTAGTTTCAACTACTCAGGAGGCTGAGGAGGGAGAATCACTTGAGCCCAAGAGTTTGAGGCTGCAGTGAGTTGTGATTACATCACTGGACTCCAGCCTGGGTGACAGAATGAGACTCTATCTCTAAACAAAATGAAACAACAAACAAACAAACAAAAAACCCAAAAAACCCTCCATCTAGTATGTTTACACTAGTTATGATAAAATCTGTTGGAGCTATAACAGGCCTTCAATCCCCAGAAAATTCTGGAGATCATTCCATCCCTTATGATAGTTGACTTCACTCGCATGTGGCTCTTCTCTCTGTGCCATCACTCCCATGCAGGGAAGGGGATGTGAGCCTGTAACCGAGGCAGCTGGGAATGTTGCTGGCACAATGGAGTCTTCAGAGGACCCCTGGCTCTATGTTGTCAAATTCCCAAATGCTCAGTTTATCTCAATTACGTGGTTGTAAAATGTAAACACTTTATATCTATTTGTCTTGTCTATGTCTTTATTAGTCAAAACACATTCTTCTAAACCCCTAACTTAATACTAGTATTTCTGTTAATGTAACACAGACACACATATCATACACAGAAAAGTTCCAAGTATACTTAACTACATAATTACAGATTTTAAAATCCTTCGTTGACCCCTGTCATGGGTCATTTTGTTCATTTAATAGTTGCCTTCTGCTCATTTTGCTGAACACAGGGTCTGAAAATAAATAAATAAATAAAAATAAATAAATAAAAATGAGGACCAGGACTCTGTTTTGTGCTCTGCACCTGTCCCCAAACCTTAACACAGGTCCTGACACACAGTAGGTATGAAATACATATTTGTTGAATGAATGGCTCATTTTATAAGGATCACTGGTAGTTGCAATGAAAAGTATACGTTGGAATTCAGTGGGACTAGAAGCAGAGTCCAGATGGAGAGCACTGCCGCTCTTCAAATGAGAGATGAAGATGACTCAGGCCAATGTAGTCACAGTGGGGATGTGGAGAAATGAACAGATTTGAGACATACTTAGAAGGGAGGGTAGTTAGGACTTGGTGATTGAATATTAGGAGCCATGCAGGGGCAAAAAGTCAACATTTCCACCTTGGGTAATGAAAAGAGAAAGGAAACCCCGAGGGGGAACGGGTTTAGGTGACCACAGGTAGAGGATAATGAGTCCAGTTGGCATGAATTCCTATGAGCTATCCAAGTATCAGTGCCCTGTAGGCAATTATGTATATCAGCTCTGTAACTCAGGCAGGACAGTGGCCTGTGCCTGAAAAACAGGTTTGGAGAAAGGCATAGCCACAGAAATTTGCAGTCATGTAAATGTGTGAAAGCAGCCTGTGAGATGAGAGCCTAGGATAAAACCCTGAGGATTACCTACATTTAAGGTTCTGTTTTTCTCAAAGGAATTAGAGCTTGTCTATTGAATTTGTTGCATTTGGTATGGTATACTTAGAAAATAGCTTTCTTTTTCTGCCATCATTGCATTAAAACCATTACACCTGGGGAAAATATCCTGAGCACAATCCATTAATTTTTGTTAATGTATTGGTATGCAAATAGTCCCATTTTCATATACTAAAACATTCAGACCAATCTAAGTTAAAACTCTTATCTCATATCCAGTCCAAACTTTCTTCCTTCCTCCAGCTTGAGCCCGATCCAGGCTCCCAATCATGGAGTGGAAAAGGTTATGTTCTGTTCTTTCACTTTTTTGGTCCGTATTTTTCCCCATTCCTCTCTTACTCTTGGTTCCCTCCTGGTTAAGATAAGAAGGTGTGATAAGAGAAAACATGGAAAAAACATTCTTTTGCAGTTGGCTGTCAGATGCCCTCTGCCATGACCAATGATAAAATGACCTTCCTCTTGTGGGGGACCTTGTGAGCTCTCTCAGGATGCTTGTTACTCATCTTTCCCCAAAACTTTTGGGGACCTCTACTCTTCCTTGACTCAAAAAATTCATTATCTAACTGGCTTCTTACTATTCCCCACAATCTCTACCTTTTATTTTTCTTGCTGGAGTCACTAGCTCCTACATGGTCCACTCCTTGGATAGGATCCTTGCAAGATCATGCTGGCTTCCTTTATTAGTCAGGATGGGCTATGTTATGCCACTTGCTCCTAAATTTCAGTAGATACTCACTCTCATTCATGCTACCTGTACGTTTCAGGTTAGCAGCAAGGTTCTGCTTATTGTAGTTGTTCAGGGACCCAGGATGACAGAGAATGCCTCTTGACTCATGCTTCTGTGATAACCATAGCAGGTGGAAAAAACCACAGTGAATCCTACACTGAGTCTTCAAGCTCCTACCCTGAAGTGATACTTCTCTTTCTGCCCACATTTCATGAGCCAAAACTGGTCACATATACAAGGCTAACTTGAAAGAGGGTAAGAAAGTACAATCCATAAGCCCAGATAGGGAGAAGTATTAGAATATTTTTAAACAGCTCTGATGACTATCATATCTCCACATAGTCCAGGTGACCTCAAGGGAAAATTCCAAACACTGGGAACATAGGCTGCTCCCATGATCTCTCCCCATCTTCCTGCTCACTCCACTGACAGAGCCTTTTCAGTCAGCTTCTGTCTTTATCACACAGACTCCTAAACCTTTGAAGTCCATGCCAGGCTCTCCAAAATTTTATGTTTGGCTCTAATAAGAGCCTGAAGGTGGGCTAAAGAGTTTTTGCATTTCAGCACTCATCTAACTAAAAGTAAGAGGCCAGTGTTTATTTGTGGAAAACACCAAGCCTAAACTTGTCTGAGTCTTCACTTTCTGCCTCTCTCATTTGGCTTCAAGTGGAGTAGCACACCCCTTACCTCCTCTATTTGGTCAGAAATAAGCCATAGCACTCCATACTTGGCCAGCAGCTCTCTTTCAAGAAATCTTCCAGTGAATCCCTAAGTGAGCAAAGGGGTACAGGACAAGATCTGTCCTCTCTTAGCAAGTTATGCTTCTCTTTTGAATATGGGGGTACATGTCATTTGTTTTCAGCTTAAATTTGAGACATCAGGGTGAGTCTCATTTAGCATTTTATTGTATCTCCAAATGGACTGAGGATGAACTACCAGAGGTAGGAAGAAAATCAGGAGGAGATAGATTCTTGGGAGCCAAGGAGAGAGTTTCTAAAAGAAAGAAAGATTCCAACAGTTTGAAATCTGTTGAGAGGCCAAGAAAAATAAGAACAGAAAAGTGTCCACTGGATCCCAGGAAAAATGTGATGGCTTTGCCAAGGATGGTTTTAGTAAAATGGTGGGGAATGAGTTACGTAACTGTGGGCTGAGGAGTGAAAGGGAGGTTTGGGGGTCCGGACAGCCATCGTTGCAAGCACACATCAAGCAGTGTGGCTGTGACGGGAAGGGAGAGATAATGTGGGGCTCAAGGGGAACATGGGAGTGGGAGGAAGGTTTGTTTTTTTTACAATGAAAGACTTAATCATGTTTAAGTACTAACAAAAAAGGAGCTGGTTGAGAATGAGAGTTTAAATGGATAATGAAATGGTTTTCAGTCAGCAATTTTTCCATCTCCAAAAGAAAACTAACTGACATAACTGATGTTACAATTCACTGCGGAGCTGCTGGTAGGCTGTGGGATGCTAGTATAGATGTACAGGGGTAGGAAGGGGGATGAGAAGAGGAAGAATGGGAATACTGTCTCAGTGTGAAGAATAATGGTGCTTGGACAGCTGTGGTTTTTCATTCAACAGAGTAGATATGTTCAAAGGGTTCTACAATTTTATAAGCATTTTTGCATTCTCAAGTGAATACTACTCTCATCTTGGTGGCAAACAAGAGGCTTAACTTGCTCTCTTGGTGCTATTTATACAGCTAATTAAACTGAATTTTATGTATTTCATTGCTTATAATAGGAAAAACCGTAAAGGTACCAGTTAGTATTCACAAGGAACTAATCTGCTAAGTGCTTTTTGTCTCCCAACTCCCACTCAAGTACTTTCCTACAGCAACAACCATCACTCCCCTCTGGATAAGTAAACCTTTTGATTTCTACACATTTTAAATTATTTAATTTTGGGCGATTAAAAAAAAAAAAAAACTTCCTGTGGTATGTGTAAAAAAGAAGTGTTTCCACACCTCCATTTCAAACTTGTTTCCAAGTTTAGTTACATGGATGGCTAAATTTGATTTGGAAATGTTCTTAGACATAATTTCAAAGTATGTCATTATTTCTGTCTCTTTCCCTGATATGCCTCCTCACTGAGCATCTCCCCCCGCAACCATTTAGTACTGTGTCTAGAAACAGTAAAAATTCATTCAGTATCAGATGAAAGAACAAACAAAAAGATGGATGAAAGAAAGTATGAAAGATAAGGAATATTGAATGCACGAAAAGTAATATAGAATGTCTGTCTCCGTTCCAACCTCCCTGTACAGTGCCTTACTGAGCAATCAAGTCTGGAAAGCTCAAGGCTCTGTGTTTCAGACTTCCTTACATCTCATTTTCCATATGTAGCCTCACTTCTACCACGGAGATATATTACACAAAACCTGGAAGATGAAAATGGCTCTTGTAAAATGGAGAGCGTATGTCTGCCAATTTTCCCCAGAGGCCATTTATTTTTGTGTAGCAGTGGTAGCCAAGGTTCCAGTATCTGGTCCTTACCCCTGCAGATATTTGGAGGTTGATAATGTGCCTTGGAACCCTAAGAAAGAGAGTGTTTCAGACACAACGAGGTTGAGGCTGTGTGGTGGTAGAATCAGTTGTCATGGCTGTAGTTTCCCAGTCTTAGCAGAGGCAGTGGCACCCTTGATGGATCAGTTCTGCCGTGTTGTTCTGAGAGTTATTTGTGGAAGTTCAACCTAGATGTCCCTCCTCCAGTCGTTCCGATGCTTAGGTAAGCAAAGAAGTCATTAGTGCTGTTTATCAAATATATTTCTGGTTTTCCGTTTTCTAGGATTTTCCTACCACGTTTTCCGTGGTAGGATTGCTCCATCTGCCCCTTTGGAATTGATTTTGGCTATCTGACTTGCTTGAGTCAATGAAATAAGAACAAAAGTGTGCTTTCTGGATGCGAGCTTCAAGAAACAGTGCACAATTCATCACCTCTCTCTTTCTACCATGGGTAACAGCAATTTACCAGAAAGTGGTTGCTCCTTTAACTTGGAATAAGGATGCTACAAAATGGAATCCCCATTCAACCCACAATGTTCACATAGTTTACGTGAGAAATAAACCTTTATTTCTTTTATAGAATGAGATTTGGAGGCTGTTGGTTGCCTCAGTACAGCCCAGGCAACCCTGTTAATCCAATAAGTCATTCCTTCTTGAACCATCTGGAGTGAATTTTGTTGTCTGCAATTGAGCCCTGAGTGATTATTTTCAGGAATGTGATACTGACACAGAGTTTAGAAACGAAACATGGTTAAATTTATAGGATCATACCCATCTTTTGCTTTTTAAATTTTCCCCATCATGCATGGAGCCTGGCAGCAGGACTACTATATTGCACACCTCCAGGGGACACCGTTCACATCGCAATGGTGCCCTGAGAATGCTACACTGTGAATGGCATTCCTGAATTTTGGCAATGCCACAGCCCAACCAAGTAGAGAGCTAGAGGCATCACGTGAAAATTATCTTATTTGGTTTGTCTCATAACAAGGAAGTTAGAAAATAAACAGAACCAGTAACTATAACATACAGTTTTACTAAATTATTAACTAAGTTAATATGGTTATAATGAAAATAAGACTCTAAGATGGAGGGCTGATTATTTGAAACCACAAAGATTTTATTAAAATGATCACTACAAAAAAAAAAAAAAAAAAAAAAAAAAAGCCCAATCCAATTCTAATGTTTTCTTCCGAGATTTTAAACCTCAAATCCATTTTGTAACAGAAGACAGTTTACTTGTTGAGATTAGGTCCAGCAGAAAAGTGGTAGAAAAAGTCCTAAACAACAGTGACTTATACAAACAAGACTTACACAAGACAAATTTATTTCTTTGTTACACAAAGTTCAGTAAAAGCCCAGAATAGGGTAGCTACTTCTTCTTTTCTTTTTTCTTTTGTGAGACAGGGTCTCACGCTGCCACCCAGCCTGGTGTGATCACGGCTCACTATAGCCTTGACTTTACCAGGCTCAAGTGATCCTCCCACTACACCTCCTGAGTAGCTGGCACCACAGGTACACATCACCATGCCCTGCTAATTTTCTTTTTTGTGTGTTTTCTTTTCCTTTCCTTTTCTTTCTTTTCCTTTCCTTTCCTTTCCTTTTCTCTTTGCTTTTCTTTTTCTTTTCTTTTCTTTTCTTTTCTAGAAATGGGGTTTTGCCATGTTGCCCAGGCTGGTCTCCAACCCCTGGGCTCAAGAGATCTACCCACTTCGGCCTCCCAAAGTGCTGGGATTACAGATATGAGCCACCGTGCCCAGGCAGGGCAACTTCTTAAAGTTGTCGGGAACCCAGGTTCTACCATCCTCAACATGTGTGTTATTTGTTATAGTCCAAAATAGCTGCTTAAGTCAAGCCACTACATCTACATTGCAGGAAACAAGAAAGAATAAGAGGGTAGAAGAGCATGTTTCTTCTCTTTAGGGATTCACACTATACTTCTGATTACATCTTATTGGTCAGAACTTAGTCACATGATCATACTCTTAGTTGTGAGGCTGGGAAATGACATCTTTGGATAGCCTTGTGTCTAACTAAGAATTGAGGTTTATATTACTAAGTAAGGAAGAAAGAATAAATGGAGTGGGGGGATATTTAGCAATCTGTATCAAAAACGGTTAGTGTAGTGAGTTGAATAGTGTCTCCTCAAAATTTATGTCCACCCCAAACCTCAGATTGTGACCTTACTTGGAAATAGGGTATTTGCAGATGTAATTGGTTAAAGATCTTGAGATGAAATCATCTCTAATTTCAAATGGCCCTAAATCCAAACATTGATGTCCTTGTAAGAAGAGGAGAGGGTACAAAGAGACACAGAGAAGAAGGCCATGTGAAGATAGAGGCAGAAATTGGAGTTATGCTGTTGTATGGTTTGGCTGTGTCCCTACCCAAATCTCATCTTGACTTGAAGCTCCAACAACTCCCACGTATTGTGGGAGGGACCCGATGGGAGGTAATCATTTCATGGATAGGGGGTCTTTCCTGTGCTATTCTGGTGAATAAGTCTCACAAGATCCAATGGTTTTATAAAGGGGAGTTTCCCTGCACAAATTCTCTCTCTTTGCTGGCTGCCAAGTAAGACATCCCTTTGCTCTTCCTTCATCTTCTGCTACAATTGTGAGGCCTCCCCAGCTATGTGGAACTGTGAGTCAATTAAAACTCTTTCCTTTATAAATTACACAGTCTGGGGTATATCTTTTTTAGCAGCATGAAAATGGACTAATGCATGTTGCCACAAGCCAAAGACCACCAGGAGCTACCAGAAGCTAGAAAAGGCAGTAAGCCACCAGGAACTACCGGAAGTTAGAAAAGTCAGTGATTATTTGCTAGAGCTTTCAGAAGGAGCATGGCTTAGAAAACACCTCCATTTCAGACTACTGGCCAGCAAAACTGTGAGAGAATATCTTTCTGTGATTTCAAGTCACCAAGTTTGTGGCCATTTGTCACAATGTTACTGTTGATGATAATTTCTTCTTTTTATTTTTCTGATGTAAGTTCTCAGCTCTGTCACCCAGATTGGAGTGCAATGGCATGATCAGAGACAGGAGTGCAATGGGATGACCATAGGTCACTGCAGCCTCAACCTCCCAGGCTCAAGCAATCTTCCCACCTTAGTCTTCCAAGTAGCTGAGACCATAAGCATGTGCCAGCACACCCAGCTAATTTTTAAAAAAAATTTTGTAGAGAAAAGGTCTTGCTATGTTGCCAGGGCTGTTCTTCTATTCTCCTCATAGAACTATGATTTTCAGCTCCACACAGAAGAATATAAAGACATAATGTAGACAGTTTACATATATTTAGCACATTATTTGTAGCAAGAACCTAACACACATTTTGTCACTTAATCCTTACAATGATCTTATATGGTTGGTGTTATACCCATTTAACAGATGAAGAAACAGGATGAAAGAGGTTAAGTATTATATGCAGTCAAGGGCAACAGTCAATGCCTATATCCAGCTCTGACTCTCAAGTCCAAACTCTCTCCCATGGGGTGATTGTGGCAGGAAATAACTGACTCACTCACCTACCTAACAGATCGCTTTGTGCAAAGGGGATGAAGATTTCTATTGACTATGTGTTCACTTCGAGGCATGACTTTCCCATCTCAAAGCAATGCACTTCAAACAAACAATAAATCTTTATGTGCTGGGCGTTGAGGGGGATATAATGATATGTAAGACAATCTATCTCAAATTGCTTACGATCTTAGCAGTGGCTAGGGACTAAGAATCTATGAAAGGACTATATGAATGTCTCTGAACTCTGTCTCTTATACATGGTTACATATGAAAATCAGCTTGATATACTTTTAGAAATCCAGATTCCTAGGCCCCACTGTAGCCAATTGAATCAGAGTATTTGAGAATGTTCCCCAGTACTCTGCATTTTAAAAAAGCTCTTTAGGTAATTCTTACCTAGCTAATTCAGCCCCATTTTAAATACTTTCCTTGTATAAATACCTTCAATATTAGTGATAATTGAAAACACTAGTTATGTATGGTACTAATATTATAATTTTTCTTAATAGTAATTATATACTACTTATACCTGAAGAGCTCAGATAGAGGAGTACTATTTCAACAATTCCTATGTGCACTTATAGTGTCCTTCTGCAGAAGGAATAGCACTTCTTATTCCTCTGATAAATATGACAATAGTATGGGCGTGGTGGCTCACATCTGTAGTCCCAGCACCTTGGGAGGCTGAGATGGGTGGATCATCCGAGGCCAGAAGTTTGAGATGAGCCTGACCAAAATGGTGAAACCCTATCTCTAATAAATACACACACACACACACACACACACACACACACACACACACATTAGCCAGGTGTGGTGGCGTGCACCTGTAATCCCAGCTACTCGGGAGCCTGAGGCACGAGAATCGCTTGAACCTAGGAGGCAGAGGTTGCAGTGAGCTGAGACTGTGCCACTACACTCCAGCCTGGGCAACAGAGCGAGACTCCGTCTCACAAAAAAAAAAATAAAAAATAAATTAAAAAAAAAAAGACAATAGATTGCAAAAAGGCTATGTAATCCTACTTGCAGGCCGGGTGTGGTGGCTCATGCCAATAATCCCAGCACTTTGGGAGGCCAAGACAGGAGGATTGCTTGAGCCCCAGAGTTTGAGACTAGCGTGGGCAACATAATGAGAATCCCATCTCTACAAAAATATAAAAAATTAGCTGGGTGTGCTGGCACATGTCTGAATCTCAGTTACTTGGGAGGCTGAGGCAAGAGGATTGCTTGAGCCAGGGAGGTTAAGCCTGCAGTGAGCCATGATCATGCCACTGCACGATCACATGTCTTTTTTTTTTTTTTTTTTTTTTTTTTGAGATGGCGTCTCACTCTGTTGCCCAGGCTGGAGTGTAGTGGCATAATCTCAGTTCACTGCAACCTCTGCCTGGGCAATAGAGCAAGACCTCATCTCAGAAAAAATAAAATAAATAAGAAAAAGTGTACTTGCATGCTCTCAAAACAATCAAGCAATAACTAGCTGTGTGATACCTAGATATTTCACATGGGCCAAGTATTGAGGTAATGGAGTTTTTCACTTTGAACCTGCTCTTGTTGAATTCAGAATTGAAGAAGTCACAAAGAAAGGTAGACATGCCAACTGCTGTCTCAGTTAGATTCACCACAACCAAAGAAGTTTGAATCACAAAGTTATAATTAGACCCGAGGTTCTTGCTGATTATAGTGATATCTATTCACAACGAATCCATTGCATCTTAGCTATCACTTGAAGCAAGTGTAACTTCCTCACCCCAGGAACTTAGGTTATTTTCTCTAAAATCCTTTCCTTTTGCAGTGAATGAAATGCTCTAAGAACGCACTCTATTTAATAGGCACGACAGCTGCCAAACAGACCTTCTGGCAAACTTATTTAAATTTTTAATCATCATGGAAGATGAACACAGAAGGAAAGAACTATATAAAATCTCCCCTAGTGTAGCAATAAAATATCCAAACAGCACTGGAAAGACCAATTTAACCTATTTCCATTTTTTAGAAATAAGTTCTGCTGAGCACATTATACCACTTATTTCTCATAGCCAAAAAAATGCTTCCAAGGTACATATATTCAATTAGTTACCCTATAACACATATTCAATTTAGTATTATTATTAACATCAGGATTGGGTTTCCCTTAAAAATGTATTTTCCCGTTAATGCAAAATTATCAAAGCAAGGATTTTATTTGGGAAAGTAATTTATTGAAGGAAATATATGAATATTCTCCAGGTGAAAGCTGGGGAAAAGATTTTTTTCTTTCCTACCAATGAGAAAAAGCAAAGAAATGTTAAAATATTGAAACAAATCTTTACTAACTTGATCTTTTAAAATTCCATGAATAGAAAATATTCTCAACAATCATTCGAGTCATCAGGGATGATGCCAAGAGGAGGCCATTGGTACCTTCAGCAAATACTGGTCATGATATCTAGCATCTAGAGTCACATTGAGGCTTTACTCCCTGAATGCCTGTGCTTCTAAGAGGTATAGAGACTAGAGGGGAAGAACACGGACTGCTTCCAGACTCTCTGGGTTGACAGACTCTGCCTCTCTGAGGCTGTGTGACAACGGACATAAACCTTAACCTTTCTGTGTCTCAGCTTCCTCCCCTATAATGAGGCAAATGATAGCACTCATCTCAGAGGGTTATTGCAAGAATTAAATGACATACGTACATGTGATGCCCTTAGAAGAGTGTCCGGCACAGAGTGAGCACTCAATTAACTTTAGCTGCTGTCATCTCTTTCCTAGCTTCCAGAAGAACCAGGATCAATACTGAATTGATGGACTGCTAAGAGGCCCATAGAAAATGCACCCTATGGTCATGCCTGTAATCCCAGCACTTTGGGAGGCCGAGGCGGGCAGATCACCTGAGGTCAGGAGTTCGAGACCACCCTAACTAATATGGTGAAACCCTGTCTCTACCAAAAATACAAAAGTTAGCCGGGCGTGGTGGCAGACACCTGCAGTCCCAGCTACTCAGGAGGCTGAGGCAGGAGAATCACTTGAATCCGGGAGGCGGAGGTTGCAGTGAACCGAGATTGTGCCACTGCACATTAGCTTGGGTGACAGAATAAGACTCTGTCTCAAAAAAAAAAAAAAAAAAAAAAAAAAAAAAGAACCCTATGGTAATTGGGTAATTCGACAGCAATCTTTACTATAAGCTGGTACTGTTCTAGGTACCTGGAATACATCAGTGAACAAAAATAAAAATACAAATCTCTGCCCTCATGGAGCTTACATTCTAGCATGAGCAAGTGGAAAATAAATAATAAACATAAGTAAGTAAGTTATATAGTATGTTTGACGATGATAAGTGATTGGCTTTAAAAAGAGCAGGATATACAGAGAATTATGAGGTCAGGTAGAGGGGACAGGTCGCACCAAAGTGACATTTGAGCAATAACATGAAAGAAACAAGAGGAGTTGATCTTGCAGGGTAGAGGAAAAGTGTTCTGCAGAGGTACCAGCTCTCTTCTCCATTTACAGTCACTCTCAACCCATCTCATGACTTTAAATATCTATATGATGACAACTGCTAAATTTATATTATCAACATGAACCTCTCATCTATATTTAATTGTCTCTTCATAACAGTCAGTTTCATCTTTGTTGATGGCAACTTCTGCCTTCCACTTGTTTAACCAAAACCTTGTCATTATTCTTGACTCTTTCACATTTTGCATCCAATGTGTCATGAAATTCTGTTGACTCAACCTTCAAAATGATCTAAACTCTGCTCACTTCTTGCCCTCTTCACTGCTGCCATTCCAGTTTGAGAGCTCATCACTTCTTGCCTGGATTAGTTCAGTAGTTGTCCTGAAGGGCTGCTTTCTTCCACCCTTGTACTCTATTTTATATTCTCAACACAGGAACCAAAATTATCCTTTAAAAATCTCACTAAGATTGGGTCATTTCTTTGCTCCAAACCCTCCAATGGGTCTCCATCTCACTCAGAGTGAAAGCCAAAGTGCTTAAAATGAACCCAAAGGCCCAGCACAAACTTCCCTTCCCCCAAAACCAGCCTTACCTCTCCAAACTTGTCACTTTTCTAGTCCAGTCAGCCCTCTCCACCTTCTTCACCTTGTTTGAGCCAGTGTTCTAGCTCAGCCACACACCATCCCATCTTAGGGCCATTCAGTAGCTACATCTTCTGCCTGGAAGGCTCTTCCCTCAGATACCCACATGACCTTCATCTCCTTCAAGTCTTTGATCAAATGCCACCTTCTACATGAAGCCCACCCTGACCACTTTGTTCCTGCAAATCTTTTTCCCTAGCCCTCATTGTGTTTTTGTGTTTATATAGTTTATGGGTTTTTGTTCCACCTATCTTCTTTCTTCCTCCACTAGAATATAAGCTCCACAAGGACTGGGATCTTTGTTTTGTTCACTATTGCATCCAAGTACCTAGTTCAGTCCCTGGCACATAGCATGCTCAATAAATATATGTTGAATGAATGAACGCCACTCTTTCTTATGCACGACACTTCCATAAGAACCTTTTTGCAGTTTTGTATTAGAAACCTTGTTAGTAGTATATTTACTATTTCTCTCTCTCATCAGTGTTTATCCTGATAACATTTTTTTCAATTTTGATTATTCTGTGATAACATATGAGTTAGGTACTGCTTTAAAATGTATTCATGGTTTTGTTTTTATTCAGCTGTGGTGAGGCCAAACAGATCAGGAGATGACTGCTGTTGCAAAGATAGTTTGTTATTCACAGTTCCCAAGAGGAGGGAGCATGCCACGCTATGCTGGGCCACATGGGAAAGTGCCAGGGTGGTCAGAATGCAGGAGTGAGGAGAAAACATGGGCACCGGCCTTTATTGTGTTTTTTGAAGGGAAATAGGCAAGGCAGGGCACGTAGATTTAGGATTGGCCAGTTCGAATATTTTGGCAGGCTCTGGGCTGTAGAGAGTGGTCCTTAGTTGTGCTATACCTGGCCCTGATGTAATTCAGAACAGAGGGATAGGTGAACTCAGGATTGGTTGAGTTGCATATCAAAGGCATGTTCACAGGTAGGTTGTTGGCAGTCTCTGAGGATTAGTTAACTTTGGGAAGGGCAGTACTTCCCCAGGTCCCTTAAGCTTGAGTTACCGTTTAAAGCTGTTTAAAACTGTAACTCAGGAAACTCTGTTTCATTCAGGTCTTCTGATATGCTCTCCTCTGGCTTGGAACAGTTTTCCTTTCCTTTTTCGTATGATCATATTCATCCTTCTGATCCTAATCTGAAGGACATTTATCAGGGAGGCCATGTGAGGGCAGAAGTTGCCCTTTTTGCTCATCGTTATATTTCCAGTACTCAGCACTGCACTGGGCATGTGGTGAAGGCTTAATGAATATCTTCATGATTCTAAAGAGAAATTTAACACAAATGTCAACTTGCAGCTTGTAAAGACTGTGAATGAAAATTACAAGTCTATTTCCCAAAGAGTTAAAACTGTGCACTTAAAATATTTGGATAGCTGTGATTCACACTGTTTCTGTTTTCTTGCTATTGGTCCTATCAACTTCTCCCTTCAGAGTTAGATGATTGTATAAGCCATAGGTGTGATAGAAGAGTTTTAAATTAGCCATAAAACCCATCAGTTAACAGCCTGACATTGCAATTTGAAGGTAGTCCATTATGCAATGTCCAGAGCCTTTTAAAACTCTTAATTAAATGTAGTAGGTCAGACAACTTCTTAAAGACTTCACACTGTTACAACATTCAGGCATGCTGTTAATGCAAGTGGTTTCTCAACTTTAAAACATATGTTCCCATTTCCAAAGTAAGATTTTGGAGTTGTTAGAAACTTGAGAAATTTGACCTGGTTTCATCATTTTAAAAACACTCAAAACGTTTACAAGTCACCCTATTTATGTACCATTCACATTTTATCCCATTGACTCAATTAATGTGCTCTGCACTTTCTCTGTCTAACTCACCATAATGCTTAACATAGAGAATGGTCTGGCAGCAAAGTGCATATTATGGCTCTTCTTGAAGGCCTGAGCAAAGGAATAGTAAATTATAGAAAGTACCATTTGATTACCTTTCTACATCAATTTGCATTATTTTTTTAACTTTCGGGGTTTTCTAAATGAAGGCTTTTTTTTTTTTTTTTTTGAGACGGAGTCTCCCTCTGTCACCCAGGCTGGAGTGCTGTGGCCGGATCTCAGCTCACTGCAAGCTCCGCCTCCCGGGTTCACGCCATTCTCCTGCCTCAGCCTCCCGAGTAGCTGGGACTACAGGCGCCGCCACCTCGCCCGGCTAGATTTTTGTAGTTTTTAGTAGAGACGGGGTTTCACCGTGTTAGCCAGGATGGTCTCGATCTCCTGACCTCGTGATCCGCCCGTCTCGGCCTCCCAAAGTGCTGGGATTACAGGCTTGAGCCACCGCGCCCGGCTCTAAATGAAGGCTTTTTGCTCCTAAGCAATTAGGGAGAGGTTTTCAGCTACACCTAACCTTTAATTACAAGTGAATTTGAGCATCAATAATATTACGTGGAGTTGAACCAAAGACAACATTTCCCAGGCCACCTACATTGAGTGCTTTTCCTATAAGAGGGAGTAGAGAGGGACTCAGATATGTCCTTTTCATTAACTCTGATGCACTCTTACCAATTATTAAATAGGAGTGTAGAGCGAGGGGAGTAAAGGCACAGCAATATATCATTCATTTTTCCAGACTGTTAGACATCAAGCTTGTAACGGGCATCAGCCACATGCTTGAAACTGGGCTGAGTGATGGAAACCTGAGTTGAGAAATGCAGTCCTTGTCCTCATGGGTTAGTGTTATTTGAAGCTCTCTTAGTGAGTGTGGCTTCTCTCCTTATGCTCCCAAAGATATTGTATTAATAGGTTTCTTGGTTTGGAGGGAAAAAAATCTAAATTGATTCACAGTAAGTGAGAAAAGGAAAAATCTTATAAGGCATGTGGATATCTCAAGGAATCATGGAATGTAAGGGAGGTGCTTCAAGGCGTCAGGAAGGATAAAAAGTGGAGTCACATCTGTCATGAAAATCTGGCAGTTCCTTGCTGCTGTTTCTCCTCTGTGTTTCTCTCTATACAATGGCAACATTCTTTTTTTAAATTTATTCCTGGAAACTAGTTTTCTCTACCACTTAGTTCATAAGGAAAAAAAAAAAAAAAAAAAAGGTCGCCCTCTCAAGTTTATATCTCTTCCATTCAAAGGAACACTTGGTTTGGTAATCATTTTAATCTCCAAATTTTCAGGATATGTAATCTGATTGGCTTAGCTTTGGTCAGATGTCCACCTATGGACCAATTTGCTGTAGCCAAGGGTGTAGTGTCAATTTGTACACTCACAGATCCCAGAGTTACCTCCATGAGGTTGTGGATTTAGGGTAGGAGTTTGGGGAAACTTTCCAGAAAAATTGTCTGTCTGGCTAACTCACTACGTGTCCAAAATAACACTGTAAAATAATTTTTTTTTCTTTACTAAAGAAATAACAATCATTGTTACAAGTTTGGAAAACAAAGACATAGAGAGAAAATTTAAATATCTGTAACATTCACAACATTCAAAAAGTCACTGTTAACATTTGCATTTTACTTTTTTACCTATGCAAATTGGTCTGTCTATATATTTTTAAATCTGGTTTGAAACATTCAATTTTTTATTTCTTTCAAAACTTATACTTTGTACGTTTCCCCCATGTAATTATATATTCTTTAAAAACAATTTTAAGGCCGGGCGGCAGTGGCCTCAAGCCTGTTAATCCGCGCAGCAGGCTTTGGAGGCCGGAACGGGCGGATCACGAGGTCAGGAGATCGAGACCATCCTGGCCTAATACGGTGAAAAGCCCGTTCTACTAAAAAATACAAAAAACTAGCGGGCGATGAGGCGGCGCCCTGTAGTCCCAGGCTCTGCGGAGGCCTGAAGGGCAGGAGAATGGTGTAAACCCGGGAGGGGAGCTTGCAGTGAGCTGAGATCCGGCCACTGCACTCCAGGCCTGGGTGGCAGAGCAAGACTCCGTCTCAAAAAAAAAAAAAAAAAAAAAAACCAATTTTAAGTGATTGCAAGGTATTCAATTGCATAATAGTTTCTTTAGTCAATTCTTCATGATTTTCTCATGTCTGAATTTTTACTATTGAAAATGATGAGATAATTTGATAGTGTATTAGTCCATTCCCACACTGCTACCCTGAGAGTGGGTAATTTATAAAGAAAAGAGATTTAATTGGCTCACAGGAAGCATAGCTGGGGAGGCCTCAGGAAACTTTCAACCATGGCAGAAGGCAAAGGGGAAGCAGGTACAGCTTACATGGCTGGAGCAGGAGGAAGCAAGCAAACGGGGAGGTACTACACACTTTCAAACAACCAGATCTTGTGAGAACTCATGATTATGAGAACAGCAAGGGGAAATCTTCCCCCATGATCCAATCACTTCCCACCAGGTCCCTCCTCCAACATTGGAGATTACAATTTGACATGAGATTTGGAGGCAGCGGGGCACAAATCCAAACCATACCAGACAGTAAATATCCTTGTAAATAAATCTTGATGTACTTCTATAGGTATTACTTTTAGTTAATAAAAGGGGACAAAAACATAAGATATTAGGGGTATCTGTAGTTTCAGGGCACTATAGTAGAGCTTAATTGAACAACTGTTCTTACCACCATTTATAAGCAACATTCCTAATATAGAAAAGAGGAGTATAGAATTTTAGAGCAGTAATCACCATCTACCCAACCATTTCCTCTTTTTCATTTTCTGTTTGCAACCTGTCACTGGTAGACCATTACTCATTTTTTCTGCCCCTCCTACCTTTTCCCTGAACCCCTCAAATATACCCCTACTTGTACATTTTCATCACATCTGCATGGGGCCCCATCTTTCTGGTAACATATATGACACTGTGTTATAATTATTTATGTGAGCTTGCCAGTTCCTGGAGGGCAAGGACTGTGTATCCTTGTTCTTTATATATTCAATATCTAGCACTGTGCTTGGTACACAGTAGAGTATATGATTAATACATCAGTGGGTCAACAAATGAATGAATGAATAAATAAGTAACTTGATTGGTCAATTATTTAACTTCCCACTGAAGACAAACATTTTTTCTGTAGGCTTTTCTTGAATACCTCCAAAGTTCTAGCCTGTAGAGAAAATGATGGAGTTTATTCACGATATAGTCATTTAGTTATCCAAATAAGCACTGATTGCCTATTCCATCTATTGTCTGTTTCATGACAGGCACTTTGATGGTTGCTGGGGGTTCATACTTTTCAGTGATTCTCACACAGCACACCTCGATTGCTGGGGGTCCAGGGACCTTAATATTGACTCAATCGTGTATTAGTCAGGACTGTCCAGAGAAACAGAACCAATAGAATATCTTTATATATTATAAGGAATTGGCTCACATGACAAGTCCCAAAATCTGCAGGGTGATGACAAGCTGGAGACCCAGAAGAGCCAATGGTTTGGTTTCAGGCCAAGTTCAAAGACCTGAGAACTAAGAGAGCTGATGGTGGAGCACCAGTCCAGAGGCCAGAAAGCTCAAGACCCAGAAAGAGCCTATGTTTCAGTTTGAGTCCAAAGGCAGGAAAAATCTCAGTATCACAGTTTGAGGCTGTTGGGCAGGAGGAATTTTCTGTTACTCAGGAGAGGACCAGGCTTTTTGTTCTATTCAGTCTTTCAACGAATCGACTGAGGCCCACTCACTTTATAGAGGGCTGTCTGCTTTACTCAGCCTCCCCATTTCAATGTTAATCTCATCCAAAGCACCCTGACAGAAATACCCAGAATAATGTTTGACTAAATATCAGGTATCCTGTGGCCCCGTCAAGTTGACACAAAAAATTACCGACTACACCTTCCAAACATGTTTTCTCCCCCACACCATGTTTAATATTATTCATATTCACATGTAAATGTTTCCTTTTTCTTTAAAAAATTGACACCATCGATGGCAATAATAAACTAAAATTAGCTGTCTTTGTTTAGATGGAGGAATTTATGACCCTCTACAAGTTGTTAGACATTAATTCACTTATTCAAACTACTCCCTTGTGCTTAAGAATGGAGAAGCCGCTCGCCCTTGTAATCACAGCAGTTTGGGAGGCTGAGGCGGGCGGATCACCTGAGGTCTGGAGTTCAAGACCAGCCTGACCAGCGTGGAGAAATCCTGTCTCTACCAAAAATAAAAAATTACCTGGGTGTGGTGGCACATGCCTGTAATCCCAGCTACTCAGGAGGCTGAGGCAGGAGAATCACTTGAACCCAGGAGGTGGAGGTTGCGGTGAGCAGAGATCGCGCCACTGCACTCCAGCCTGGGCAACAAGAGCAACACTCTGTCTCAAAAAAAAGAAAAGAAAAAAAAAAAAAGAATGGAGAAGCCTGCATTTGAGTTCCAGTCCTTGCCATCATCTAGCTTTGTGGCCTTGAATAAAACCTTTAAGAGTGTCAATTTCCATATTCGTATGAATGCAGTGATTGGAGATAATCTTCAAGTTCCTTCTAGCTCTAACATTCAGTCATGAAATTATCATTTCACAAGTCAGAGGAATTAAAAAGACCCCACATACTGGGATGATGAAAAAGTTTTGGAAATAGTGATGGTGGTTGCACAATATTTTGGATGTACTTAATGCCACTGAATTGCACACTTAAAAATGGTTAAAATAGGAAATTTTATGTTGTATATATTTTATGGTAATAAAAACATTTTAAAAAGTACCTACATAAGCCGAGTGCGGTGACTCACACCTGTAATCCCAGCACTTTGGGAGGTTGAGGTGAGTGGATCACTTGAGGCCAGGAATTCGAGACCAGCCTGGCCAGCATGGCAAAACCCCATCTCTACTAAAAATGCAAAAAATTAGCTGGTCATGGTGGCGTGAACCTGTAATCCCAGCTACTTGGGAGGCTGAGGCAGGAGAATTACTTGAATCCGGGAGGTGAAGGTTTCAGTTAGCTAAGATTGTGCCACTGCACTCCAGCCTGGGCAACAGAGCACAACTCTGTCTCAAAGGAAAAAAAAAAAAAAGTATCCACATAGATTCAACCATTGTCCTCCAACATTGAGGATCAGCTATTTAATCCATTAATGAACGAGGCTTATGCGACAGTGAGAAATGAGGAAAATAGCCCACAATGAAGCTCATGTGGATGGCTCTGGTTCAAAGGTACTCTGGCCCCAATGGCCTCCCTCGTACCCTTCTTGTCTGGATGCTATTGCACTGTCTGCCCCAGCCTCCCCGATGGCAGGGACTGCTTGAGTATCCAGACTGTCCATGTCATCCATTCCTAACCCCAAAAAGGAAACTAGCAATTTCTAACTATCCTATCAATCTGGATCAAGTTGTGAAAGTATTCTATTTTCTCTCTTTGCCTTTTCTTCCAGCTGAGAAAGGTTAGAGTCCTTAAAACCTGAAGTTAACTAAGAAGTGTTTGCAAAAAGCAAAACTAGTCTGAATTGAATTTTGCTTCATATTACTACTGCTGTGACTGTTGGTCTAAGTAACATTTATTGATTGCTTTTTAATGCCAGGTAGTGTTGTTAATTTATGGATCCATTTAATCCTCATAACATCCTTCAAATATTTTATATTTTAAACCTTATGATGAACTTGGCTGGAAGTTCTTATCCTTTGTCAGGAATTCTAGTTATCAGCCTAGGAGGAAAGGTATCTACCCTGTCCCTCTCCTCAGCGCTAGCATAGACATTGCCTGCTGAAATTCCTCATTTGCATCCCAGTTCCTACAAGATATGAGAAGAGGACTCAATGAAAAGGCCATTGCCCCTTTGGAAGCCAATAGAGAACTGCAGCTCTAAGGCTGCCTCTTTTTCTCTTACATGTACATGCCCATTTGCTTTGTTTCTTTGCTCTTTCCAACTTTTCCATAATTAAAAGGCTGAATGGTATCCCTTTCCTATTAATCTATTCTGCTTCCCATCTCTGTAAACTGATTCCTGACATATGCTGATCAGTTAGCACAGTCAGTGACTCACAATTCCTCTCCTGTATCCCCTTGGTGGGGCTGGCCATTCAGCACTCACAGTTCATTCTTCATAAATAAAACCCCTGCCGACTGTTCACGTCTAACAAATTTAACATATTCCTTTCCTCAAACCATGTTCCTGTGTGTGGCCATAGCTGCCTGGTCATCCTCATATAGAGTCTTGGGTAACTAGTAATCAACAATAGGATGGCAGAGATGGGAATTCCAGGATGACCATGTTTGGTGAAGAACTGATAGTCTAATTTTGGGCAAAATGGATTTTTAAAACATTGTATCAAGATAGACACAACACTAGATACTCAATTTTGTTAATTTTGTTTTTTTGAAGTTCAAGGTACATCCATCAAAATGCACCAATCACAACTATACAGTTTTAACAAATGGATTCACTCAGATAACCTACATCTTTTCATGACTTCAGTGCCCCTCACCAGTCAGCCCTAGACCCTCAGAAGAAACTGCAGCTTGGATCTTTTTTTCATTATAGATTAATTTTACCTGTTCTAGAACTTCATATCAAAGGATCTATCCCAAATGTGCTCTTTTGTGTTCTTTTGCTTAGTATAACATCTATGAGATTCAGCTGTGATGTTATGTATAACATGTTCATCCCTTCTTCTTCTTCTTCTTCTTTTTTTTTTTTGAGATGGAGTCTCACTCTATTGTGCCCAGGCTGGTGTGCAGTGGCACCATCTCGGTTCACTGCAACCTCCACCTGCTGGGTTCAAGTGATTCTTCTGCCTCAGTCTCCTGAGTAGAGGGGATTACAGGTGTGCGCCACCATGCCCGGCTAATTTTTTGTATTTTTAGTAGAAACAGGGTTTCACCATGTTGGCCAGGCTGGTCTCGAACTCCTGACCTCAGGTGATCCACCCGCCTCAGTCCCCCAAAGTGCTGGGATTATAGGCGTGAGCCACCGTGCCCGGCCCATGTTCATCTCTTTTTATTGCTGAGTAGTATCTTATTGTTATGCATTTCATTTTGAATTTCAAATTATTTTAATAATACAAATGATGTATGTTTACATTTTATCTTGCAAAAATGTGAAACATGACAGATCAGAAGTCTAATATCTTTTGCCCAGTGCTGCCCCTTCTTATCCCTACCTGGAAGCAATTACTGGGGTCTGTTGGTGCAGAGCCTAATAATATTTTTCTTTATATGTATTCACAAACATGTATCTGTTCTTTTAGAAAACATGTAATTTTATTGGGTTTGTTTTAAGACAGCAGGCATCACTATATATATATATACTTGTAATTTGCTTTTTTTTTTTTTTTTTTGAGACAGGATCTTGCTCTGTTGCCTAGGCTAGAGTGGAGTGGTGCGATCTTAGCTCACTGCAGCCTCCACTTCCCAGGTTCAAGTAATTCTTGTGCCTCAACCTCTGGAGTAGCTGGGATTACAGGCACGTGCTTTTTGTATTTTTTGTAGAAACGAGGTTTTCCCATGTTGACCAGGCTGGTCTTGGACTCCTGGCCTCAAGCAGTCCACCTGCCTCGGCCTCCCAAAGTGCTGGTAATTACAGGTGTGAGCCACCGTGCCCGACCGCTTTTTGCTGCAGTAATCCTATTTGCCAAATTTCCTGGTGCACATGTGTTTTTATTTTGTTTTGTTTGGTTTTAGACAGGGTGTGGCTCTGTTGCCCAGGCTGGAGTGCAGTGGCGTGATTTTGGCTCACTGAAATCTCTGCCTCCTGGGCTCAAGCAATCCTCCCACCTCAGCCTCCTGAGTAGTTGGGACTACAGGCGCATGCTACCACACCCGGCTAACTTTTAATGTTTTTTTGGTAGAGACAAGATTCCACTATGTTGCCCAGGCTGGTCTCCAACTCCTGGCTCAAGCCATCTGCCTGCCTTGGTCTCTCAAAGTGCTGGGATACAGGAATGAGTCACTGCGCCTGGCCCCATGTGTTTTTGTAGTATAGGTGTGGAGAAGTGGAATTTCTGAGTCAGAGAGTTATATACATTTAAATTTCAATAGATTTGCCAAAGTACCTACACAAATGTATATACTCCCACTAATGCTTAGAGTGTTAGACAACTTTGAAGTTTTGGCTTCTCTATGGTTGAAAAATCTTACCCCATTTTAATTTGTATTTCACTAATTCTAAAAAGGTTGAATTTTTTTCTTATGATTACTAGCTATTTGTCTTTTTTCTGAAGAGGAATTCTCAGTTCAGTGTTTTTATTGGGTCATTTCTCTTTTGCTTGCTAGGTTTCTAGAAGTTTGCTTTAATATACATTACTATTCTAAGTGCCAAGCCTTTCTTCTATTTTTTTTTCTGGAATTAAAACGACCCCATTTTGCGGTGGAGAGGCCATTTTTGTGGTATAAAACTTTTAAATTATCCCAACCTTTGGGTTATGAGTTTTGCTTTTTCAGGCTCTAAGAAGGTCTTCTTCACTTTAAGGTCATAAGCATAGGGTTTCATTTCCTTCTGATATTTTTATAGTTGTAGGTTGATTTTGATGTGCTTGTGGGACATTTGGGTAAATAAGGCAACTCCAATCTCTTCCAGTTTTTTAGCAAGTAAACATATTCCTACCACTTCAGGCATCTTGAATTTACAATTGTGTTTTTCACCCTATTTCCAGTTTGGCAGTGAGGGGATTTTCAGATGGGGGCTAAATAAACAATATAGAAATATCCTATTTTAGGGTCTTATGTTCCTCTTTAAAATCCACCGTAACGATAGCCAAGATTTGGAAGCAACCTAAATGTCCATCAACAGATTAATAGGTAAAGAAAATGTGGTACATATACACAATGGAGTACTATTCAGCCACAAAAAAAGAATGAGATCCTGTCATTTGCAACAACAGAGATGGAACAGGAGGTCATTATGGTAAATGAAATAAGCCAGGCACAGAAAGACAAACATCACATGTTCTAACTTATCTGCGGGAGCTAAAATTTAAAACAATTGAGCTCATGGAGACAGAGAATAGAAGGATGGTTATCAGATGCTGGGAAGGGTAGTTGGGGTGGGGTGGGGAGAAAAGGGACACAGTTATTGGGTACAAAAAAATAGAATAAGTAAGATCTAGTATTTGTTGGCACCATTGGGTGACTACAGTAAAAAATAATTTAATTGTACATTTAAAAATAACTAAAAGAGTATAATTGGATTGCTTAAAATGCAAAGCATAAATGATTGATGTATGGATACCCTATTTACCTTGATGTGATTATCATGCATTGCATGCTTGAATCAAAACATCTCATGTAACCCATAAGTATATATGTCATGTACCCACAAAAATTAAAAATTAAATAAAATACACTTTAAATTCTGTTTAGACAAAAAAAAAAATGTATTCACTCAGTAAATATGTTTTATGTGCCTGCTTGAGATAGGCATCAGGATGTAGCATGAAGATTGATTTCCCCCGACCAGGCAGTGCTTACAGGCTGGCGAGAAGGCAGAAATAAAACAAATAGCAGTAAGTGTGGTGAGAGCCAAGAAGGAGACATCTAGCATAGAGTACTGACACATATCCAGATGTCCACTGAGGTCATGCTGTCCTTGGAGACTTAAATAAAATTAGCTTGGACCTTTCATCTCATGTCTTACAGGAAGTCCAATAACCTTCTCAAGATTCCTGTGAATTCCTCAGGGCTTTGCTATCCTTGGCTCTGAGCTTTTGCCCCACTCGATTCTGTTTCACTTGTCTCCCATCCCTGCAGCTGTTCTCTTCTCTCTGCTCTGCCCTGGCCCATTGGAACTTGGTTCATTCTCCTTGATTTCCCTTCAAGTCACTCATTCGATGTGTGAGTTTATGGAACTCCACTGAAACTTTGAGGAGCTTTACAGTCAACACTCCTTCTGCCGTCTTCCACTGGTGCCTGTCATGATGCTCACTGGTGACCCTTCTCTGTGGATACCAGAGCCTTTGTGCTTGGGTCCTGTTTCTGCCTCAAGACTTTCCACATATCTCCCAGCTTCTTGATTCAGAAGCTCAGTTTATCCCAGTTTATTATGCAGACCCATGTCACACAATAAAGAGGCTCCTCCGGCTGAGTGCAGTGGCTCACACCCATAATCCCAGCACTTTGGGAGGCCGAGGCGGGCAGATCATTTGAAGTCAGGAGTTTGAGACCAACCTGGCCAACATGGTGAAACCTCGTCTCTACTAAAAGTACAAAAATTAGCTGAGCGTGGTGGTGCTCACCTGTAATGCCAGCTACTCGGGAAGCTGAGGCAGGAGAATCACTTGAACCCAGGAGGCGGAAGTTGCAGTGAGCTGAGATCATGCCACTGCACTCCAGCCTGGGCCATAAAGCACAACTCTGTCTCAAAAAAAAAAAAAAGGAAAAAAAAAAAAAAGAGGCTTCTCCTTTAGTAACAAAGAAAGAACTGGCAGGTGAGTCAGAGTTTCAGCCTTTCTGTTTCCTTCTGTAAGTGGAAGGGGCCAGTATACAGATAGATTTTCCCTTTGATAAGAATTATGCTACCCTCTCTTGTTAGCGGGCAGGAGCACATCCGAACTTAGTTTTGCGTTTAAGTAACTTCTTTTGCATGCTAGTGCATCGTGAGTAGTCACTGAGAAAGTAGCATGGAAGCGGAGATCTGAGGAGGAGTGGTTGTTATCCAGGTGAGGGACGGGGCTGGGAGAGGTCGGCTTGGAGAAGTGGTCCAGGCAGAGTGAGCAGTGCATGCAAAGACTCTGAGGTAGAGCAGAGCAAGGTTTACTCAAGAAATTAAGAGAAGGCTGGGCATGGTGGCTCACACCTTTAATCCCAGTACTTTGGGAGGCTGAGGTGGGAGGACTGTGGAGTCCAGGAGTTCAAGATCAGCCTGGGCAACATAGCAAGACCCTGTCTCTACAAAAAATTTAAAAATTGGCCAGACTTGATGGCATGTGTCTGCAATCCCAGTTTTTAAGGAGGCTGGGATGGGAGGATCGCTTGAGCTCAGGAGGTTGAAGCTGCTAGTGAACCACGACTGTGCCACTGCACTCCAGCCTGGGTGACACACTGAGACCCTAACTCTTAAAAAAAAAAAAAAAAAAAAAAAAAAGATGAATTAGAAGACACAAAACTCCTCCAGAACCAGTCCGTGGTGGGTGTTCTCTTGTCAGTAAGAAACGCTGGTCACTTGGTGTGTTGAAACTGAAAAGGGAAGAGGAGTCCAGTTTTGGTCTCAGATTTGGCTAAAGGCAATGAAGGAATTAGTTGTCTGTTCTTGTTTTCCAGAGCTGGTTTCTGCTTCCTCCTTAGGAAAGAATTCTGGTCAAAGCTTAGTAAGGAAGGGGCACCCTGAGGCGCGTTGGACCTCTGGTCCCATCATAACTGGGAAATCAGTTTTTAATGTTTCTCTGGGGTTCCCTTGGCAAGAGGGTATCTGTTCAGTCAGTCCAGGGGTTTAGGATTTCATTTTTTGTTTCTCAAAGTGTAGGTGGTAAAACATTTTGAATGCACAAAATGCCACTAAATTGTACAGTTTAAAGTGGTTAGTTTTATAATATGTGACATGCATACTTATCAGTCATAGGAATGGGTGCTTCAATAACAAAAAGGTTACTCTGCCCACCGCATAGAGAATGAATTGGAGGAAATAAGAATGGAGAGAGGAAGGCCAGCCATGGTGGTTCACGCCTGTAACCCCAGCACTATGGGAGGCCGAGGTGGGTGGATCACCTGAGGTCAGGAGTTCAAGACCAGACTGGCCAACATGGCAAACCCCATCTCTACTAAAAATACAAAAATTAGCCAGGTGTGATGGTGCACAGCTGTAATTCCAGCTATCTGGGGGGTGGCTGAGGCATAAGAATCGCTGGAACACAGAAGGCAGAGGTCGCAGTGAGCCGAGATTGCACCACTGCACTCCTGCCTGGGAAACAGAGCAAGACTGTCTTAAAAAAAGAAAGAAAAAGAATGGAGAGAACAACGGGGAGGTTGCTGCAGTGTCCAGGTGCACAGTGACAGCAGCTCAGAGTAGGAAAGGGACAATGGGATCTCTGGTGCTGGAACTGCTGGGGAGATACTCATGTAGAGAACCACACAGACAACTGCAAAAGGGTGCAGGATTTTAGGAAACAGAGAGTGGGACAAAGGTCGGGGTGCAGACCTGGGAGGAGGAGCGCATTTACTGCTCCCAGGGGAAGTCACAACCCAGGATGAACTCATGGCGCAGTACGTGCAGCCACGTGGCCACAGGAGGAGGCCGTTTGTGAGGTCTTGAGCGAACACTATGATTTTGAAATGTGAGCCCAGAAAGACAGAGAAACATGAATAGTAATGTGAGGGGAAAGCAAAGCTAAGGAAGTTTTGTATTTTTAGGTTAGAGGATAATTGAATGTGCATTAGGTTCAAAGAGTAGGAACCACCGGTGGGAAAGTGGAGCTGAGGCTATGCATTTTTGATGCAACTACATCAAACATGTACAGGCTGGAACTGCAAAGGAGCAGGAACCTTCCTTCCTCTGAGAGAGAACAGAGAGCAGGATGATGTCTGAGAGCAACTTTTATGTGGTAGGGATAAAAGTTATGGGACTTATACCCAAATGCGAGGGTAGAACCTAAAGGCAGCTTTGGAGAAACTGTGGCAGGACAGAGTAAAGGGGCAAAGGATGTGGACGTGTTTGGGAAGGTTTTTAATTTATTTGTTTGTTTTGAGATGGAGCTCCGCTCTTGTTGCTCAGGCTGGAGTGCAATGGCGCAATCTCATCTCACTGCAACCTCTGCCTCCCGGGTTCAAGTGATTCTCCTGCCTCAGCCTCCCGAGTAGCTGTTATTAGAGGCAAGTGCCACCATCCTCAGCTAATTTTTGTACTTTATTAGTAGAGACGGGGTTTCGCCAAGTTGGCCAGGCTGCTCTTGAACTCCTGACCTCAGGTGATCCACCTGCCTTGGCCCCCCAAGCTGCTGGGATTACAGGTGTGAGCCACTGTGCCCGGCCATGGGAAGGGATTTTAGAGGGAAGTGGAAGTGAGTAAACTGGGTCTGGATAAGGGATTGCCAAGGATCCCTGAAAGTCAAGAACATACCTTTGGAGGGGAGCCAAGCATCTCGTTATGTAATTTTTTTTTTCCCCCAAAAGTACTAGGCCTAAGAACTAAGACAGTAATCCTGGTGGGTATAGTGTTGCATTAAATACTTTAATCAAGCCGCACTGAAATAGAATGGGAATGGCATGAAAGAAATACAAGTAGTATTATAAGAAATAGGATTTGAAAATCTTTTGTATATAAGTTCTCTTTTCAAAAGGAATGTTATTTAAAACTATTTTGAATAGATCACTCTATATTTAAATTAGCCATTAGGAATTATTTTTGCATTGAGGAGTACATCTATGTCATATAAATTATTATAATAAAATATAGGTCGCTTTTAAAAGGCCCATCTACTGAAACTGTATGTTTTAGGAAGTTGTTGAGGGTTTTCACACCAGAGATAACATTAAAAAAACTCAAACCTGCAACATTATGTAAGTTGTTAGTACAATATACTAAAAATCTTTTGTATTAATTGATTAAGCATATGATTTGGAGAAATCATTTGGCTTCATTCACTGCTTTAAATATTACATATATTATTATAACTTGCAACTAATTATGACTGTAGTTGGCACTCTAGAAATTTAGTTGTGTAAGTCCAGGGTGTGGTGCCATGAGCACTACAAAGAGGAATAAGAAACAGTCCCTGCCCTGAGAAAGCTGGTATCTAGTTGGGGCTATAAGAGTTCATATGAAAAGGAGGGACGAGCGTCCTGGCTTATGCCTGTAATCTCAGCACTTTGGTCAGGAGTTTGAGAACAGCCTGGCCAATATGGTGAAGCCCTGTCTCTACTGAAAACACAAAAATTAGCTGAGTGTGGTGGCGTGTGCCTGTAGTCCCAGCTACTCAGGGTTGCTTGAGCCCAAGAATTTGAGGCCCTAGTGTGCTATGATAGCACCTGTGAATAGTCACTGCATTCCAGCTTGGGCAACATAGTGAGACTATATATATATACTTCATTTTCCTGCCTCTTCATTCTCACTGCATCTCGCTTTCCCTTTGTTGACCAATGCACTGGACTTGATGCTTTCATAGCTCAGGCCTACTGAGGTTCTATTCCCTCTGTCTGAAATATCTGCCTGCCCACTGTACCCTTGTCTATCTAGCTCTTTCTTATTCTTCAGGTGGCAGCTTCAGCATCACCCTCTCAGAGGCTTCCCACGAGCATCACATCTAAAGCAGGTTCTGTTCCTCCCAACTCCCATTGTGGGCTAATTCACCCATTGCTCTTCCAATGCCTTCACAGCAAATGACCCTACGCAAAGGTGTACTTATATTTTTGCATTTGCTGGTTTTATGTCTATACTGGATGCTTTCAAGTAGAGGTATTAAAAAGTCAATTCAACTGATCTTAAACAATAGGACATTTTATTATCTCCCATAAGTGGAAATCCGGAGGCAGGATGGGATTCAGAGCTGGCTGAGTCAGCAGTTTAAGATGTCCTATTCTTTCATTCTCTGTACTCCACTGTCCATGGCATCAGTGTCACCCTGAAGCTGCTGACACTGGTGAAAGAAAGATGGCAGCCAGCTAGGATAGACGTTACCTGCTGGCTTCTTCACATTTACTGGGAGACAAAGAGTCTTTCCTTGCAACCCAAGTCCTTTCAGTTAGATTGAACCAAATTAGGTCACATGTTCCCCCTACCATCAGGAAAAACGCTTTATGCTATTTGCAGTGAGTCTTAGTTTCTGACCAAATAAGTAGGATGGATTTATTATTCTTGTCATAGAACTAAGAAATCCAACTCTGGCCGGGCGCGGTGGCTCAAGCCTGTAATCCCAGCACTTTGGGAGGCCGAGACGGGCGGATCACGAGGTCAGGAGATCGAGACCATCCTGGCTAACATGGTGAAACCCCGTCTCTACTAAAAAAAAAATACAAAAAAACTAGCCGGGCGAGGTGGCGGGTGCCTGTAGTCCCAGCTACTTGGGAGGCTGAGGCAGGAGAATAGCGGGAACCCGGGAGGTGGAGCTTGCAATGAGCTGAGATCCCGCCACTGCACTCCAGCCTGGGCGACAGAGCGAGACTCTGTCTCAAAAAAAAAAAAAAAAAAAAAAAAAAAAAAAAAAAAAAGAAATCCAACTCTATGACTGAAGTCAATGGAATTGTGGGATAAACAATTCTGGGAGTGCAATACTGGGGAGTCAACCCTGTTATCCACTTACATCTCCACATACATCCACTTACATCCACTTACATCTCCACATTCAGTATGGAAAAGGATCATGCCTGTTTCATTCATTCCCATGTACTCAACTTCAGGCCTTCTTGCTTTTCAACTTCAGGCCACCCCAAGCAATGACAAGAAAGCATGTGTAGCTTAAAAAGAGATGGAGGGCAACAAATAGTACTGAAAAAAGGCGCTGAAGTCAAAACTTTGGAGAACTCCTTTATTTAGGGCACACATTCTCAGTGGAGGAGATACTGCCTATAAAGGAGTGAAAATGAATTATTGCAGAAGGAAAAGAAACGGAGATGACAATGATTTGTATCTCTCCAAAATGCAACCCAATCCAAAGAAAACCTTATCCTCTAGTATTTAATTTCCCTTGTTAGGGAGAATTCAAATTAAATTAAAATTTCTTCCTCAAGGGGAGGGAGCAATAATTAATAAAAAATGAGAAACATTGAATTATGGAACAAGAGAAGGAAGAGGCCATAATGAGCAATTTAGGGCTGATGAGAGAGAATGGAGGAAATCTAGAAAAATCTCAATCTCAATGTGTGTAGTTAACTATTAAAAAATATCTAGTTACAGTGCCTAAGTAATAGACACAGAAACTTAAAATTCTTTTAACTAAAACATTAGGAAAACTCCTGAATATGGCATTCTATCTCAGTTAGGAAAATCATTACTCCTCCTCTTCTGAAACAGACCAAAAAGGACATAGATGAGACGTGGCTGGTATGGGTTTTTTGTTTGTTTTGTTTTGTTTTGTTTTGAGAAAGGGTCTCACTTTGTTGCCCAGACTAGAGTTCAGTGGCGTGATCTCAGCTCACTTTAGCCTGGACCTCCTAGACTCAAGCAATCCTCCCTCCAGAGTAGCTGGGACTACAGTCATTTGTCACCATGCTTGGTTAATTTTTGTATTTTTAGCAGAGACCGGGTTTCACCATACTGGCCAGGCTGGTCTCAAACTCCTGACCATGTGATCCACCCACTTCAGCCTTCCAAAATGCTGGGATTACAGGTGAGAGACATGGCACCTGGACCCGGCTGGCATGTTTTAAGAATATAATTATTCTGCCAGATATACATTTAAAAAAATGTAATCATTAGGGCAGTTCATCGCCATGGGAAAAAGAACTTGTGGTATTTCAGGACTTCTTTCCACATACCAGTCACTCTAATAGGCAAAACAAGTTCATATTGCCTAAGTTTTTCAAATATATTATCAATGAGGTTTAGATGAGTATTCAATCAAATGGAGGAAAAAACATACCCTACAGTATAGTTTACAAAATTTCTAAAATAAACCTATCTGAAAAGCAGATGAACCGTATATGCCATGAGGACTAGCATGAGCCTGAGCCCTGTTTTCCTTGGGCTACAATAGGACATTTTTTTCCTAGCTATATAAAGTGACCTGGAATCTCCTTAGTTTTGATACTTATCAACATTGATAAGCAATGTTGGTTACTGGCAGCAGGAGGCTTTGGTGAATAAAAAGATATTGGTAAACCTCCTTCAGGATCTCAGGGAAGACTCATGTTTAACAAACACTGTTAACTGGCACCATGATAAAAAATCTCCGGAAACATATTTTACCATTTAAACAATGACAACGAATGTTTATGTGACATTATATGTAACCCTTGGATTAGATAAAAGATAATTATAGAAGATCAAAACTTCAACCTTATGTCATATTTCACAGGATCTTTACAACTCAGCAATGTTTTGGTTTAGGTATAAACATTCAATTACTTTCCCCTCAAGTTTGGAATAGGAAAAACTCTTATCACAAAAGATACAAAATGGGCTGGGTGCGGTGGCTCATCCTAGCACTTTGGGATGCCGAGATGGATGATCATTTGAGGTCAGGAGTTCGAGACCAGCATGGCCAACATGGCGAAACCCAGTCTCTATTAAAAACACAAAAATTAGCCGAGCCTGGTGGCAAGTACCTATAATCCCAGCTATTCAGGAGGCTGAGGCAGGAGAATCACTTGAACCCAGGAGGCAGAGGTTGCAGTGAGCTGAGAGATCACGCCGCTGCACTCCAGCCTGGGTGACACAGCAAGATCCCATCTCAAAAATGAAAACAAACAAAAAAACCCAAAAGATACAAAATGTATTTTGTTACTGTGTTTGTATAGATGGTACCTATTTCATTTTTAAGCTCTAAGTTTTGTGATTCTTTTCTTGAAATCACCAAGTTTCCCCTCCACTTCTCCCTCCTCAATCAATTTCCTAACAGAGCTTCTCAACCTTAGGAAACGAACTAGTATCCTATGAGGAAGTTTAATTTCTGGGAAGGCAGGGAACTAATTCAATCCTTCTAGCAGTTAGAGAAGAACCATTTATTATTAGTTACATGAATACAGACGCTCAGGAAGGGAGAGCTATGTTCTACACATTTTTATCCCATTATATTGTTAAGTTGTTTGCATATTTGATCTAGATGGTCAAGAAGCCCTAGAAGTTGATTGTAGCATTGAAAAGAGGTCTATTTTCAGTTTGGCAACTGACCTGCTAGGTTACAAAGTGAATGTAACTTGCCTAGAGGCACAAGGAGTGGTACATTAACCATCACTGTAGCCACTAAAGTGGTCTGTTGCATACAGTTTATTTCACTAGATTGCAATTTTATACACAGTATGAAGGGGCTTCCTGATAGCACATATATAGTTTACTTTCTGTACTGTTGAAGAACCAATTGTTTTTTACATTGTATCATAATACCCTATCATTAAAACATTATTCAGTGAATTTTTTTCCAACTACATATAAACGGAGATTTACCACACACATTCTTTACCACGGTGCAAGAATGTCTTTATAACATATTTGAATCACAAAATGTGAGTCTAAAATACATCACTGTAATTAAAACACTACTTTAAAGTTACAATGCCCCATGTTATAGTAGCCAGATTTGATTAGTCCCTGTATAAATCACAAAGCAGTTTGGTGGATAACGTCTTGGATAACTGGCAGCAGCTTTTAACTGTAGTATTAAAAAAAAAAATCTTTAATTAAGAACCAGACATTCACAATTTAGAAAACGTCTTCCCTTATATGTCAATATTCTCAGTCGAAATGGGACATTTAAAAATTTGTAGTCTCTAAAACAAGGAAAATAAATCCAATCCTCCCTTAGCTGAAAGGATGAGGTTCTAACATTAGGTTTCGTAGAAACCTAAGACTAGCATTGTGCGAGGAGTGGAAACAAGTCATAAGAAACGTAACATTTCTTTTAAAACCTCTTAGATTCCTCTGCCCCTCCCCATCTCTGTCAAACACAGAGAAAGAATACTGCATTACAAACAAAGATGTGTTTCCATGAAATGATGTAAACAAGTCAGAGGGAAAGATTTCTTCATTTTCCTATTTTGTGGAGTGGGGCAGTGGGATATCAGTTAAATAAGAAATAGAGCTCCTTAATCAAAGAATCACTTCATTACACACAAAATAACTCAGGGCAACTGCTGAAAACTTCTCCTGTGTTTCCTTTCCTTTTCCCCAAAGTTTGAGAATATTTGAAAGTTCAATAAATAGTAGAAAAATAATCCTTTACTTAGAAATTTTGAGATGCATCGTTTAGAGCATAACATGAGTTCCATACAGCAATTGTGGTATCCAGGTACCGCTAAGAAACAAAGTGAAATCTTCAATGCACACATTTGTATCTGCATGTGCCACATTCCAGTCTCTGGGTGAGCAGATTTTTCTCTCTTCCAGTTAAGGAGAGCTGAATGCTTCTGGCTCTTCGGAACATTCCTCTGGCTCAGCTTCACGTGCAGGTTCCGTCTCTGTGTTTGGAGGCTCGCCTTCTGTTCCCTTCCATTAGTGTTATGGCAGGTTCGTTCATCAGGCTTATTTCCCCTCCATTTCAGAACCAGCCTCACGTCTTCACAAATGTGACTGTGTTGTTGTTTCTCTCATTTTTAACCATGTCATCAGGCAGGAAATGACTCAAACAACTCTGCACAAAGTACAAACACGAGGGAGGTCTCTTGCTGTGGGTTTTAAGCTGGTTCTTTTTCTTTCCAGAACATTCGGTAGCTCCCAGATCTCATCTTGGCATGGAGGTGAGGAGATCGTTAGCATTCTGCATCAACAGTGTGTACCGTCACGGCCGCCTGTAAGTGGTGGCTATGATGAAGTGTAGGGTGGTGTGACCGGTAGTGGTGGAACTTGTGACTTAGTAGGGCAGCAGTCTGAGGGGGGGTATCCAGGTCTAAGTCCTCATCATGGTTTCCCACATCGACCCCGGCTGACAAGGGGTCATTGTTGCATGGAGGATTTTCACTGTCCTCCTGTGGGCTCATGGTGCTGTAACCTAGAAAAAGAACAAAACAAACACACAGCTGAGAGCTTCAAGACGCAGAGAGAAGATTCACTGGCAACTTCTAGGGCACTGGGAGGTATTCCTGCCTTTGCAATACATAAGTGCAAACACTGGCAGACTGTTAGCAGATGCTAAAGTAATTTATCTTTAAAGAGATTTAGTGATAACTCTTTTTTCCCTTAAAACAATGACACAATACATACATAACCACTTTAGACAGCTGAGAAAGTATGGAGGAGAAAAAAAAAATAAACCAGAACCCTCATCCCAAATCCCCAAACCAGCAACACGAAAATGAAAATCACCCTACATCCCATCATCCATGGCTAGCCACCACTGGGGACCTACCTTTCTACAGTTCTACCTAAGATAAAGATGATCTTTTTTATTAAAGAAATCCAAAAAATGGGCACCCTCAAGAAGAAGATCTGAACAGGACTCAGATCAATTGGGGCTGGTGGGGAAATCTGGGCTTCAAAATGCCTGAGTGTGGCGCCACAATAGAACAAAAAGAACCACCACCATCACCTGCGTACTTGCTCGGTAGCAGGCACTTGTGTCATTTCTTGCACACCAATGACGATATATTTTAATATCCATTTTACAGTTCAGGAAAATGATGTTCAGAGACGTTAAGGAACTTGCCCAAAGTTCTAGTGCCTCATGAAACACTAACTCCACATATACCCACGGCAACTAGCTGTGGAATCAACTATTCTCTGTGTTAGTTGCCCCACCTCCCCCGTTTAAATTTAATTTCTTTTGGTATTCTAAGCAATACATGTTTCAAAAGCAAATGTCCTTGCTGATCAAAGGATTCCATTCTCAGATTCCTGGCATGTTTTTAAATATTGCAAAAATCTCCTTTAAACATTTTGAGAAGCGACAGCTCATTAATATTTCCACTGCATCTACAGTTAGCATCAATCAGCACTTACCCGTGGGTAGTGCTAGTCACATTCATGGCTGCAAAATTGACGTTCTTGCATGCAGCCAAGCAGGAGTCATTTGTGGCTGAAACTGTATGCTCTGTGCAAAAATTCTGTCCTCAGTGAAACGTTACTCAAATGATAGAATTATACAGCTGTCAGTCCAACTTAACAAATATTTACCGTGTACCTACAATATACAAGTCACTGTGTTGGGCACTGGAAGACATACAAAGATGAAAGCCTGGTCCCTGCACAGGGAACTCAAAAGCTAGTGTTTGAGAAATGAAACAAATAGAAGCATTGGTCATTCAATTATTCATTTACTGAAGACCATTATGGGGCTGGAGCAGATGAGGAAACACAAATAAGAGACGTCACCTTTCCTTAATGACTTCACAGTTGAGTTTGAGACAGATGCTCACAAAGCAAAGCTTCCTCTTACACAGATAATGGTAAATGCTATAACTGAGGTATAATTAAAATCCAGAAGAGGGAATATCTAATTCTGGCTAGGGGAATAAGGAATCTTCAGAGAATGTATATTTTAGTCGGACTGAAGTGGATGAGTAGGAGTTTGATAAGTGGATATGAAAAAAGGAACAGGATGACCACAGCCATAGAGGTGTGGATATAAAGGCCATCCTTGTTCCACGTGGCTTGGATGAGTGCTAGCAGGTAGCTGGAGAGTAGGGCAGGTGGGAGGCAGAAAGTTGGGTCAGATCATAAAGCCCATGCCGAAGAGTAGCAAATGGAGAGACCGCACAAGATTCTGAGCAGGCCAAAAAATGGCATGATCATTTGTGTTTAGAGGATGGTGGTTTGGGAGATGAAGGGAAAGGAAAGACAGTGAGCACTTAGGAGGTTATTTCAACAGCCCACGTGAGGGATAGAGAAAACTAGGGCGGTGGGATTGGACAGATTTAAAAGCTATCTCAGTGGTGGAGGCAAGAGAAATTGGTAAGTCATCAGATGTGGGGGACTGTGGGGGTGAGGAGTAGTGAAAGGTGGCTACAACTTCAACTTATAATGATAAGAAAGGACAACTCACAGATTGAGTCTCAGGAAAGAAGACAAATTTTGCTTATGCACAGCTTGATTTTGAGAGTCTGTAGGTCACATATGTGGAGATGTCTAGCCAGAATCTCAGAAGTGTCATCTGCAAATTCAGGGCAGAAGAGGAAGTGTTCACTGACATATGTGTCCACCATGACTGAGTGCCTTCTTGGTGCCAGGTGCCAGGCTAGAGGCTGGACAGGAAAGGGTTAAGGTGAGGCCTCAGCTCCTGAGAGGCCCGTGGGCAAGAAGGGGAAACACCCATGTGCTAAAACAGAGGCACACAGAAGGAACTCCAAAGCCAATTAACTTGGCTTAGATCATTGAGGAGGTGACAATTGGGTAGCCCTGATGGGAGAAAAGGGACTCAGTAGGTAAGGACAGGGGTGTAAAGGTACTTACAGCAGGGCCCAAGTACATGCAATGGTACAACAGCTGGAAGGGCTCTGGTGGCTTCTGGAAATGGTGAAAGCTTGGGGCTGGGGGTGGGGGCAGTGGGAGATGGCACTGGACAGACAGGCTAAGACCAGGTCAAGAAGGCTGGCTGAAGCTATGAGCTATGATCTAGAATTGGACAGTGGGAGTGGTCAGGGGGCAAGGGGGAGGCTGGACAGAAGGAAGGTGGGATCAGAGGCTCAGAGGACAGGGTGCTGGAGCATGTGCCTTGAGGAGATGGCAAAGACCTGAAGTAGGGCAGCTGCAGTGTGGACTGTTCCAAGTGTACAGTAGGCTGGATTTGGTGAACTTAATGGACTTGCCTGGTGAAGATGCTAGGGAGCTGACATCCTTGGAAAAGGTCGAGGTTTCTAGGTTCAGATGCTGAGCAAATAGTGATGCCTTTACCCAGGATTAAGAGACCAGGAGCCAGAATAGGTTTCTCAGCTTTAGCAGGGCTAAGTCTGGAGTGGTAGATCAGATGCTGCGCTCCAAAACCTAAGTCACAAACTGCTGTGCATGTTGAAACCACCTTATGCTATATATGTAAAGAATTCAAGTAGAAAACAGGATTTTAGCGAAATCTCAGTGATTATTCCAACACATCCTGGACAGCTTCCCGTCTCTGCTCATTTACAAGCACCCACACACTAACTGATAATTCATGTCAGCATTCGAGGTGTTAGATTCATGGTGGCCCTTCTGCTTGGCTCACCCTCCCACCTTCCCTCATCTTGCTATTGTGCCTCATGCTTCAGTTGGAAAGTCTTCTCTGGGAAGCTTTCCCAACCTATTTCCCCCACCCACCTCCAGTCCTGCCAGCACACATGGGGGCTAGTGCCCCTTCTGTGATGTTACATGCATTCTGTGCACATCTCTTAGATTTTGCCATATTATAATAAAAGTATAAGGCTATCTATCTGTTAGCAAATTCTTTCTTAAATCGTAAGTTCCTGTTTATCTTTGTACCCCTAGTATTTAACAGTGACTCATACAAAGCAGGAACTTAAAAACAACTGCTGCCCCACCCCCCACCAACGTATACTATACACCCAAAACAAGGGCATCAATGAATTTTGTAGTTACCTATGGCTTTGCCTGGTATGACATTCACTAGTCTCATCTAATAATGAAGACATTCTAGGATACAGTGGGCTCTGTCCAGGGGTTATGACAGAATCCAGTGACACTCTGAACCTGGCTGGTCACAGGTCCTGGATTCACATCCAGGATGGTAGTGATGGTGCAGCTGTCTTCAAGGCAACTCAGGAGGGCACCCATCTCTTCATCTCAGGATGGCACCCCCATCTCTTCTGCTACTGCTTTCTGATAGGAACCTCAACAGAGGTGCTTTCAGAGTAAAACTCTCATACTAAGGCCATTCCAGTTAATTTGCTTACTATGATACCATTGCTCAACCCCTCTGTAACTTCCTCTTATTTCAATAATTAATGGAAATCTGAAGGGGTCAGGGGAGAAGGGAATAGCAAGTTGTGGAGAAGCAGGAGAAAGACAAACACATTTTCTTATTCAGCAAGTTAACTGTTTGCTCAGTGCCAGGCAATTCTGTTGAGCACTGGGAAGGGTGATGAATTAAGACAGACATAGTCCCTGACTCATGGAGGAAGAGGCACTATTTGAAACACAAAGGATATTTGCAAACACTTTCAACGAAAAATTTCTTTACTATCCAAAGGCTTATGTAGCAAAGTGTCTGCAAATACAATCTCAAGTGAGAAATGGGCTTTAGAAAGGAGGTCAGGCATCTATAAAAAAGAGCTGAGATTAGGTTTCTGTTCTTTGACAGTCTGCTTATATATTTATCTGATAGTTCCTAAGAAACTTCATTTGATTATAAGGGGTGTGACGTCCCTCTGGGGACGCACTCACCATCTCGTGGCCACAGAGAGTAACTGCAGGAGAATATCTGTGCACCTCTAGAAAATGGTCTTATGTTCATCTACAAAGTTTTTTGACCAGGTTTTAAGGTTCAGCATTTGCTTTTAAGTATTTTGGAATTTGCCATGAACTAGGGGAATCTTCCTCTACAAAGAAAAAAATGTTGCCTAATATACACCTACATAAAGTTTCTGATGAGATAGCAACCAAAATACAAATTCACAAGGAACAAATAACATATAGGTGTTTTTTGACTTAAAAATAAGCCAATAGATGATTGGACAGAACATGATATTTTTAAGAGAAATGGGCAAAGCAAATAGATAGTTGAAAACATACACAGGTAGTAATTGTTTCTAACCTCCACTTTTGAGGGTAACACTGCTGAAAATCAGTCATTCTAAGTGGTCTTAGACTATGGACCAAAATGATTCTACTTTCAAAAAACATTCTCAATTGGAGTAGTTTTCTTTTTTTTTTTTTTTTTTTTTTTTTTTTTTTTTGAGACGGAGTCTTGCTCTGTCGCCCAGGCTGGAGTACAGTGGCCGGATCTCAGCTCACTGTAAGCTCTGCCTCCCGGGTTTACGCCATTCTCCTGCCTCAGCCTCCCGAGTAGCTGGGACTACAGGCACCCGCCACCTCGCCCAGCTAGTTTTTTGTATTTTTTTAGTAGAGACGGGGTTTCACCATGTTAGCTAGGATGGTCTCGATCTCCTGACCTCGTGATCCGCCCGTCTCGGCCTCCCAAAGTGCTGGGATTATAGGCTTGAGCCACCGCGCCCGGCCTGGAGTAGTTTTTCTTAAGATACAACAATTAAAATTAGATTCTTTTGAAGAACGAAATTCTGTTGGCGATGTAAAATATTTCTAAATAAAAATACACCCTAAAGTTTCTAAGTTTAGTTTGGTAACATTCAATTTTAATTCAATTCTAGGATCACAACTCTGAACCATACCATGAGAGCCTAGGCCGTTGTGTAGTCATGTATTTACAGACTTAATTGAGTTTCCTTTTGTGTAACACACTCAAGGATTCATGTGGAAATACTCTGATCAGGGAGTACAGAATCATGGCACCACAATCCTACCAGTTCAAGGGCCAGTCAATGCCAGTTCCTCCATGGGGTCTCCCATAATTTACTCGCAGATAAAAGTGAACTCTCGCCCCTTTCCTTCTTTGTCCTACTCTTTTAAGGAAGCTGTCATATTCCATCTTTTATCAAGCATATGAATACATGCATTCATTTATAGCTTCCTCCTAGACTGCAAATTCCTTCAGGGCAGGGTGGGCACAGAGGTAGGGAGGTCAACCCTGAGCACCGTGCCTATCATATGTCATTTCATTTCATCCTCATTGTAACTCTACCTAGCAGGCTTTTTGTTTGTTTGTTTTTTGTTTTTTTATTTTTTGAGACAGCTCTGTCTTAAAGAGCTCAAACAGCTCTCGGCTAGAGTGCAGTGGTGCAAACATGGCTCATTGCAACCTCGACCTCCTGGGCTCAAGTGATCTTCCTACCTCAGTCTCCTGAGTAGCTGGGCCTACAGGCATGTACCACCATGCATGGCTAATTTTTTTACTTTGTAGAGACAGGGTCTCACCATATTGCCCAGACTGCAGTTAAGAATTTTTAATCCTACTTTTAAGTATTCGGAAACTCAGGTCTAAGGTAGCTCACTAAGGTCTCAACAGCTTGTGGAAAAAAAAGAGGGAGAAGTAGGCTTCAAAGTGAACTGGCTTTACCCTATCTCCTAAGCTCTTCCTCTACACCAAGCTGTCTTGAGGAAGTACCAACTCCCATCTGTAGCCCCCTCCACAGTGTACTAGGGTATAGCCATGCCTTGTGTAATGACAGAGATACATCCTGAGAAATGTGTCCTTAGGCAATTTCATCATTGCACAAATGTCACAGAGTGTACTTTCACAAACCTAGATGGTACAGCCTACTACACACCTTGGCTATATGGCATAGCCTATTCTTCTAGGCTATAAACCTGTGCCACATGTTACTGCGCTGAATATTGTAGGCAACTACAACACAATTGTATACAATACTGTAGGTAACACCATAGGTATTTACATATCTAAACACAGAAGAGGTACCAGAAAAATACAGTATAAAAGATTTTTTAAAATGGTTCACCTGTGGCCGGGTGCAGTGGCTCATGCCTGTAATCCCAGCACTTTGGGAGGGTGAGGTGGGCAGATCACCTGAGGTCGAGAGTTCAAGACCAGCCTGACCAACACGTAAAAACCCAATCTCTTCCAAAAATACAAAATTAGCTGGGCATGGTGGCGCGTGCCTGTAATCCCAGTTACTCGGGAGGAGAATCACTTGAACCCGGGAGATGAAGGCTGTGGTGAGCCCAGATCGTGCCATTGCACTCCAGCCTGGGCGACAAGAGCAAAACTCCATCTCAAAAAAACAAAAAACAAAAAAGGTTCACCTGTATAGAACACTTACCATAATGGAGCTTGCAGGATTGGTAGTTGCTCTGTGTGAGCCAGTGAGTGAGTGGAGTGAATGTGAAGGCCCAGGACATCAGTGTATACTACTGCAGACTTTATAAACACCATATACACTTAGGCTACTCTAAATTTATTAAACATTTTTTTCTTTCTTCAATAATAAACTTTTGCTTACTATAACTTTTTTGCTTTGGAAGCTTTTAAACTTTTTAAACTTTTTGACTATTTTGTAATAACAGGTTAAAATACTGACACATTGCACAGCTGTGCAAAATATTTCCTTTCATTATATCCTTACTCTATAAGCTTTTTTTCTAGTTTAAAATTTTACGTTTTACTTTTTAAACTTTTTGGTTAAAAACTAAGACATAGCATCTCCAAAAAAAAAAAGAAGAAAAAACAAAATCCACGAATATAATTAAATGTCAGATAAAATACCAAAAAAAAAAAAAAAAATTTATCACAAACGAGATTCTCAATATGTAAAGAATGATAGTTTTGAAGTACACCGAGCCAAGATCGCGCCTTTGTGCTCCAGCTTGGGCAACAAGAGTGAGACTCCGTTTCAAAAAATAAAGCACACACACCAAAAAACTAAGACACAAACACACACATTAGCCCAGGCCTATACAGGGTCAGGATCATCAAGATGTCACTAGGCAATAGGAATTTTCAGCTCCAGTATAATCTCATGGGACCCCTGTAGTATATGCAAAGTGTTGTTATGCAGTGCGTAACTGTGCATAGCAGATGCCAATACATCCACCAAATAGGAGAGTAGAGCATATACAGATAAGCAAGTGTGCCGACAAAACAATTAGATTTACTTGTTTAATAGGTGTATATAGCTTCACCTCTAGGCATCACAGGGACATTAACTCAATGCCACCATTTTTAGTGACCCACATACTGGTTCAAGGGATGCCAACACGCATTTAAATTCTATTGATTTTATGATGCATTTGGAATATGGGGAGTGTCAATGTCTTCCCCTTCTTTTGGTGTTGCATTCTGTCTGCATGAGAAACTATTTTTCATTCCTTGGGGATAACAGGGATCCAATTATGGTGAAAAATGAAAGGAACCAAGCCCTTAGCTGGATGCCTTAGAGTGTAGATACGGACACCGCACCCTTCCTTTTATCTAAGCTGTTGCTTCATATGCCATTTCACTAAGACAATGGGAGAGGCTAATGGAACATCATAAACATCACTCAGAATCCTAATTTGGTATTGATGCAATTCCTATTGAGGAACACAGAGAAAAAGGATTCTGTATTTCAGAGAGAGAAAAGGATTCAGTATTTCTGCTGAATAAGAAATTATTTCTCTTGAACTTTAGTAGCCTCAAATCTGTTTTATTATTCAAACAAGAAGGCACAGAACTGCCTGGCAGCAGGAATTTATGCAGGTTCAAAGGTTTGTAGGGAGAAAAGCAAAAAAGTCAAAGAAACTGAAAAATTTAAGTTCTGCTGTGGTTCTCCATAGAAACCCGAAGTTTCTATTTAGTTGGCAGGAATAATGTCATTCAAAGCCCAAATTAACAGTCTCCAATTTATAAAACAGAGCTTTAGCTGCTCTTCTTTGCCCTGGCTGTAGTGGAAAAGGTGATGTTGGTTGCTTTGAGGAATATCTATTTCTGCATTGTTTAGTACAGATGCAGGGAACACCCTGTTCGAGGACTTTTTTTTTTTTTCCAGGATAGGTATGGAAAAGCTAAGTCAAAAGGCTTAAGTACATTATTTATGTATTAAAAAAAGGACTTGATTCTGGGAGGAAAAGATAGATTTCTGGAAAATTAAACAGCTACCTTAAAAAAATCAAAAGATTTTACAATGGCAGGAAAAACACTACCCATGCCTGTTGTATTTTTGTGGAACCGTGGCAGTGATGCTTATAGACTGGGATACATCTGCTGTTCTTTGCAACAATGAGCAATATGGACTCAGTGAAGGAGAGAAGCCATGTGGGATGGCCAAGTCTTTGGCAGAGCATGTGGATTTTGTCAGTTACCTAGCGCTCGGCACCTCTTCACAATTTGGCCTTGACCCTTCCAGAGCATCTTACAGGCACTTATACAACTCCTTGACTTCGTACACACTGGTCCTTTGGCCTCTAATATTCTTTGCCCCTACCTTTTCTTTAATCACCCCCTCAAGGCTCAGTGCAAATGTTGCTTCTTGCTTCTTTGGTGAAGGCTTCTCTGAGCTCCCCAGACCATGCCAGAGGTCAGGGCAAGAGAATGCTGGAGGACAGCACAGATTCTTGTCATGCCCCAAGGGGACATGGCTGAAAAAGCCCTTAAAGATCCTGCTGTTTGCCAGCCAACACTGGAGAACGGGACCTAAGAGGATGCTGATTTTATGGAAAAGGAAGTGGGATGGCAAGCAGGCTCCATTTAGACAATATGAATCCTTCTGTATGGAGAAAAACTTGAAAGCAATCCGTGTGCTCAGAGGAGTGCCGAGACATAAGCAAACTGTCCTTGGGCTCTTATAAAGGTGGCATGCTGGGGTGTGTCTTTTTGGAAAACCATGTCAAAATAGGGTGTGAGCATCATCCCACAGGAGTACACGAGGTTTCTCGGGTCTTCAAATGCAGGAAGCTAGACCTTACCATGATCACTTTCTGTTCCTGATCGACCCCAGTAGCGGCGCCTTCTTTCCGGACTGTGTGCATGTCGTTCGATGACCGCAGCTATAAACCGAGTGTTGCTGACTGTGGGAAGTCAAGGACAGTTAATGTCACTCTTATGCCAGTATCTCTGTAGTTTCAAGCACATTTGCTCTGAGAGGGCTCATTTACATGCTGGGAGAATTGTCTTTGGAAAGCCAGAATAAATCATTTTTTAAACAATTCTGGGGATTAGGGTGCTGATTTTAGAACTGGTGCAGTGAGAGGTATTTAATTACATATCTCCAATATGCATCAGGAAGCTGTGGTCTAGTAGGTAAAGGCTAGGGTGTCTTAACACTAATGGAAATCTCTTTTGATAAAGAAAATGCTCTTTTTTCCTCCCTGAGTTGTACACACTAGTTAAGGGATTTTTTAAAAAAATGCATCCCTGAAACTTCCTTTTCTAAAATACTATGGTTGGGAAATAAACAGCAAGAGAAATAAAGGAAAGGGTGAGCTGTTTTAGGCCAACACACTTAATGCAAAAAAAAAAAAAAATAACATCATAAAATCTTTTGAGATTCTTTAAAACAAAACAAAGACCTACACATACTCCTAACAAAAAAGGACAGAATAAAGCAACTAAAAAAACCCAGTCACCATGTCAAAGCTTCTTAAATTTTAATACAAGCCAAAAGGATATAAGAAAGAATATTTATTCTGGATTAGCCTCCTGCTGACACATTCTGCAGCAAGGCAGCTGAATACTCACTGATGCCTCTGTCTTCGTGGCTGTCGTCGTCCCTTTCATCTCTGTCATTCTCCAGGTTGGACATACGCACTGACATTTCTACCCATCATTAAAAAGAGAGAAACATGACTATTTAATCAAACAAAATCACCCGCTTTAATACCCTGCTGAGCGCTTGTTTGATGGCTGGGTGACAGCATTCCATCAAGAATGAATCCCATCTTAGAAGGGAATGAACCGATGCCCCGTTTTTGTTTTTTTTTTAAAGGAGGAGGGAGCAGGAATCCAAACAAGAAGAACAAGTAATCAAGAGACATCTGAAATTGATTTCTAAGAAAGGAGGAGAAAAGAAGTTGATTGAGGCCAATAAATCTTTTTTTTTTTTTTTTTTTT
>NW_016806642.1:4756149-4773776 GCF_001698545.2 Rhinopithecus bieti
GTCTCGATCTCCTGACCTCGTGATCCGCCCGTCTCGGCCTCCCAAAGTGCTGGGATTACAGGCTTGAGCCACCGCGCCCGGCCGAGGCCAATAAATCTTTAATCCTCTACTAAAGTACTGAAACAGAAGGAAAGGGATTGAAAACATGACTGACTGTGTTGGTAAAATGGTGCAACAAAAGCCTCCAAAAGGCCAGGCATAAGCTAACACTGGACGACGGTCATCCTCAGTCTAGCTGAATCTCACCAAGGGAAGCACATAGTGATTATCCCTGTTACTAAATCAGGCAACATTACTCCATGATTCCCCTTCAGGCTTGTGGCCATAGTGAAACGTTTTAACATCAACCTGTCATTACAGCTGTTAGAGTGAGCTAAGTGGCCAGGAAGATGAGTTAACCTCATCTCCAAAAAGGTCAGGTCAACACTTCCCTGGGGACTGGGGTTTTAGGAAGGATGGAGATGGCCATTAAACAGTTTTGTTCCCTGCAAACAGAGTACAGATACTGCACTTTAAACAGAGTATAGATACTGCACATGGTATTGAGGCCATGATTATAGGTGAATCATTTTGTACTTGGCTTCGATGACTTTTTGTTTTTTTTTTTTTCTCAGATAGAGTCTCACTCTTTCGCCCAGAATGGAATGCAGTAGCGCGATCTTGGCTCACTGTAGTTTCCATCTCCTGGGTTCAAGCGATTCTCTTCCCTCAGCCTCCCAAGTAGCTCAGACTATGGGCATGTGCCACCATGCCCAGCTAATTTTTGTATTTTTAGTAGAGGCGGGGTTTCACCATGTTGGCCAGGCTGGTCTTGAACTCCTGAACTCAAATGATCCACCCACTTCGGCCTCCCAAAGTGTTGGGATTACAGGCGTGAGCCACCGCGCTCAGCCGACTTATCCTGTTTTAAGAGATGTGATTATTCAAATGTGTGTTTATTCACACTACATAATGGCAGCTGCAATAGAACAGATTATGCTCTTGCCACTGGTGATCTGGGGTATCTTTGATTTGCCTGTCTTTTTGGAATGGCAAGGGCAGCACATCTAACAAACAAAATTTCCCACTCAGCATCCCAGCTCCCCTGGCTGGCTTATTGCAGAAGCAGGCCACTGCGGGCTAATGCTGATAAGGAGAGGATCCAAGGATTTTTCTGGGGATCAAAATAGAGCTTGTAGGGTTTAGGAACTGAAGAAGAAAGCAGGCTTTGGGGACTTTCAAAATGACTCCACAGAAGCTGAAAATATAGCACTGTGCTGACAATTCCTTAGAGGCTGACACAACCAGCCACTGTCCTTCTAGCCTGGCTGCTGCTTCCCCTGTGGGGTTCATTTTGAGCTCACCTTGGGCAGCAAGAGGAGACATATGCTGATGGCTCCGGCGATGAATCTGGTGGCGGTAGGCGTACACTGCCAGGACCAAGACCATGATGCATCCCATGATCCCTCCAGCCACAGGACCCACGGGGGCGCTTTTAATCATGTTTAATGTGATCACCTCATCACCTTCAGTGAAAGAGCAAGAAGATGTTCCTCATTAAGATTTTCCAAGTGGGGAAGAAAGTAAGGATGATGAGATGGGAAGGAATAGAGTGGGAAGGGGGCTGGGGGAAGATAAACAGATGCTTAGTTAGGCTTTGAGTTCCTCAAACACGAGGTATGGGAATGTGGGAGCAGAGGCTTCGTTTAATTCCTGGTTCTCCAGTGTTGGTTCCTAGGCAGAGAAGGAGCACAAATGGCAAGGACTGCTGGGAAAAGTGAGCAGACCAGAAGAATTGCTTACACAGGCAGCACCCAACACCAACAGAGTCCTAGCTCCCTGGGGTATGAGTTACTCTTGGAAGAGAGGAAAAGTCACCTAGTACAGAGTAACCACTGAAACAAAAGGCACCAGGTCCAATAAATACGTGCTAACCAGGCCAAGTTTCGAAGCTTATGGGTTTCCTTTAAAAGGCCATTTGTGCTTTCCAGATAGGAAACTGCAGGCGAGCATAAAAAATGATGTCTCGGAGCCAAGTCACTTTCACATACGTACCCTCACCTAGTTCAGTAGTAACATACAAGCTCAAAATCCTTCCTCACATATGAGCTTTTCTTCTATACAGGCTGATGTAAGTGATGTTAAAAATCAAGGTATTAACTAAGGATTTAAATATTTGACTCTACTGCCATCTAAGAATTAGGTGCTAATTCTGGAAAGACTGAAAATAATCTCAGGTGAGCGATATAATCTTGGCAGTATTTCTGAGGTCTTGGAGACTGATCCCAGGGGCTCTCCACCCCATGGTGTCCCTGTGCTTCATCCTAAGTTGTCCCAGCTACACTGGGTAGCTCTGGCTTCTGTTGACTTTGTTGACTCCAAGGCCCCAAATACTGATTTGTAGCCATAAGACTTCACCTTGCAAAAGTTGTGAGTGAAGGTTTCAGCAGGCACTAGACACACGGTGGTCACTCCGTACACGGCCCTGTGCTTCTGCCAGCTGGCGTGCATATCCAAACAGACTCCAGAGTTCGGCCATGCAGAAACCAGGCCTGATAGTTCTCAGAACAAGCTTTATGGGAAGGAATTCCAGGCTTGCAAAATTTGGCAGGACAGATGGCCACTCATTCTCTCTGCACAGAATATTTAGCCAGTTCTGAAGGTAATTATCTGCCTTGGTTTTGTAACTAAAGACTACCAGCAAAGGAATCAGGGAAGTTGGGGAGAGGATTATTTTAAGATGTCCTAGTATATAGGCAAGAAATTGTATATTCAAGAATCAAATTGTTGGGGTATCCAACAAACATACCTATTGCTCCCATGTCATCAACATAGGGACTTTTGGCTCCCACAATCCCCCCGAAGCATTCTTTCTGGGGAGCACAGTAGGATTTGTCCAGGTGAGTCTTTCCATCACTGTCCACCATGCACCATTCACAATCCAGCACCCCAAAACAGTCCCTGCCAGAAAGACAAGACTTAGTCTTCTATAAAGCAGGGGACAGCACTTAAGCGTGGGCATCAGACAGTTCTCAGGATCTCCATTACTTACTAGTGTTGTGAATTTCTTAAGCGTTAGTTTCCTTCCCTTATAAAATGAGAATAGCAATAGACTGCCAGGGGAATAACTGTTTCATGCCTCTTAACAGCTTGGAAAGGAGACAAATAAAACTGCTCTCTGTGAATTCAATAATGACATCCACACATCATAGGGCTATTCAAAATCATCTTACAAGACCAAACAGAAATGACCCCAATGTTTGTCAGACTCTGGCCTAACATCCCCCAAGTGTGGGGTCATTTAAAAAAATAAAAAGAAAGTCCAATAAGTTTGGAAATACTTGGCCAGTTACCACAGGTTTCCTCACTGCCAATTTCTCAGAGCCTTTAGTGTATTACACGCATTGTGACTGTCTCAAGAGAATATATGCAGTGTCAGCGTTTCCTAAACCTAACTGACTTGGGGCTACTGTATAACATCCCAAATTAATCAGTTTGACGCCACAATTCCTTTGCTAAAATACACACCCAAATTAGAGTAAGCTATTCATCTAAACACTGTTTAATAAGATGGCAACCTACAGCTACAATAAGCTAATAACCAACTCCCCTTCACTTAGTCTACCATAGCCACTATTTCCATAATGTCTAGTCCCAAACTCCTAATCCCACCTGAGGAGTTGGGGGAGAGTGGGGAACATCTAGTTTTTAGTTCTCAAAACTATCATGAAGCAGATGTGTTTCCTAAGAAAGGAAAATAAATGATCTCCAAAATATCACACCTAGAGCCTTGACCACTGGGCTCTGCTTCTGGACCTCACAGGTTCCTCCCCGCTTGCCCTGCTGCTTCATGCCATGGCCCTCCACACTTCTTTTATTTCAAGAAAAACTCCCACTCACAGATGAGGCTACTAACATATGGTACACATGCTAAATAGGGATAATAAGTGGGAACGAGACAACATTTAATCTGGTGGACAAATGCTTATGGAAATCAGTTTCAGATCTGAAAAACTGATACACTTTTTTAAAACACGAAGAGTGGGAATAATAAATATTAGCTGGAAAACCTCCATTCTTTACTAGATTGTGCTTACCCGCTTTCCAGCCTCTGACTGCACCTGCTGTTGACACACTGGTGAAGAGCATCTTGCAGGCCAGGGTCAATAGCTGTGTATGTCACTGGCTCCTGGTGGACCTCGCAGCTTGGGTTTCTGTGCAGGAGGTAAGTCTGGAGGTTAAGACCACCACTGCCCACATTCCAAACTCATGCTCCTGGTCCTTAAAGCAGTCAGACAGATTTGGGTTTGAATCCTGGCTTTGCCACTTAGTGTAACCTTGGATCAATTACTTAACAACTCTGAGCTTCAATTTATTTACCTTCATGTACAATAGAAATAATACAAATAGCCTAGGCAACATGATGAGACCTTGTCTCTACAAGAAGTACTACTATAACAACAAAATTTAGACAGGCTTGGGAATCACATGCCTGTACTCCCAGCTACGAGGGAGGTAGAAAGGTGGGAGGATTGCTTGAGCTTTGGAGGTAGAGGTTGCAGTGAGCCATGATTGCGCCACTGCACTCCATCCTAAGCAACAGAGCGGGACCATGTCTCAACAAACAAGTATACACGCACAATACAAACACACATGACACTCTTAATTTCTAGAGAAGGGGTTTATCAGAATTTATTTTCCTGGTGTTAAAATCTGTCACTGATATAAATAAATAATGCTGTTATTATGTGTGAACACATCATACATATGTGAAAAACACTTGCATATTTATCACAGGGTTAATTAAAACACTAAGTGACTTAATATACATAAAGTACTCAACACATGGTAGACACTTAGTAAATGCTTGAAACATTCTCACATTTTTTTGTATGTAGCACATACACTCAATACTTTTACAGCAGTTAAATTTAAATCTCAAAACAGACATCATTTTATGGCACTACTGAGTTTGAATTCTGGCTCACTGAACCGTTCCATCATTAGAATGAATCATCTTTATATGCCCTATCTCAAAACAAATCTATAAGAGACTCACAGTATTATATACGTATTATTACTATTATTATTTATTTTACCGGTTCTCTGCATTGGTGAGGTTGCCAGTGCACTCATTGACCTCTAGAGGGCACTCACAAGGACATTCACATTCGTTTTGTTCCATTCTGAAGAGCAAAAAGAAAGTTACTATGCAGAAGGACAATGGCAAACTGTATGTTGTACATGTATTGGGGAAGCAAAATAACGAAGCTCTGAGCTAGTTTAAAAGGATAGTAAAAAGGATTTACAGCCAAAGGTTAAATACATAAATGGCCTTAATCCATTGTTCTTTGGACAAGGATGCTGCAAACGGCACAGCTCTAAGTGCCTTTGTAACTGTGACTTTTCTTCAGGACACACACCAGCACTTTCTGTTTATTTTGCACTTCAAAATTCCTGACATCAGTTGAAATATTAAACAGCGTGGTGAACACAGAATATGACCCACTGCATTTTTACCGGTGACAGTTGAGACAGAGCCGGTCCACCATGCTGCAGGCACAGAAGGCAAGAGAGTCGCAGGTTTCATTGACAATGCCAACAAACGCATTGGTTCCTGGGATCCTTGCTAGTCTGTATTTGGAACAGTGGCTGCCATGCACAAGGTTCGTCAAATCCCCCTACAGAACAATCAAGGTATCAGAAATGACAGACAGCAATGCAAAGACTCAGCCCTACCTTGGTGAAAACAACTCTTCAGCTACCCATGGAAAATAGCTTAAAATAAAATGTTTCTGATTACAAAAGTCACTGTTAAAAAATATATAGTCACTGTGAAAAATTTAGAAAATAAAAATTATTCATAATCAGAGATAACTCCCATTGAACGGCTGTGTATATACTATGCATTCTTTTATCTGTGCTTACACAAACATAAATTTTATAGCTGTTAATAAAATCTGTTTTTTCTTTTCTTTTTTTTTTTTTTTTTAGACGGGGTTTTGGTCTGCCGCCCAGGCTGGAGTGCAGTGGCCGGCTCTCAGCTCACTGCAAGCTCTGTCTCCCGGGTTCACGTCATTCTCCTGTCTCAGCCTCCCGAGTAGCTGGGACTACAGGAGCCCGCCACCTCACCCGGCTAGTTTTTGTATTTTTAGTAGAGACGAGGTTTCACCGTGTTAGCCAGGATGGTCTCGATCTCCTGACCTCGTGATCCGCCCGTCTCGGCCTCCCAAAGTGCTGGGATTACAGGCTTGAGCCACCACGCCCGGCCTTGAGCCACCGCGCCCGGCCTTGAGCCACCGCGCCCGGCCTGTTTTTTCTTAACATATAATAGTATACCAGGAAAATGAATACTTCAAGAAGCAATAAAAGACAATTTTCAGGGAAGGAACAGTTAAAATTTATTCACATGCAAACCTAATTAACCACAAATCATGCATTTCCCTTTTTTGGGTGATGAACCCTTTTCCTTTTAGAATAATCAAATTATTTAAAAATCAAACCTCTCTAAGAGGCAAATTTCTGCTTCTAGAATATTTAAATAATCCAACTAAATCAAGTATCACTTTTCTTCACTCCATAACAAGAATATGTGATAGCAAGTTTCTTGAACTGTCAATTTTGTTTACCATATTACAAAATCAAAGATTCCAAAGTGGTATTGTAGAGTTGCGTGTAATCTTTTTTCTGCATGTGTGTCAGATACACTAGGCAATTTCACCTGAAGCTTGTTTCCATGCCATCCATCCTGTACAGATGCTTGGTGAGGATGAGCTTAGTTCTGAGAATCATAGCACTGGATGGGTTTTTAGAGGTCTACATGAATTTCTCACTGTCTGGAGAAATTCCCACCTCTAGAATATAAGCAGTATCACAATCTTGGAGTCCTGACAACCCGAGTACTCAGGAATGCTCTAATTCCATTTGGGAATAACTTCAGCCATTAAATTATTCAAATGTGCCTTCTGAGAAGTATCTACCGGAGTATCCTGGCATTGTGTGCTGAAGACTCCAGAAACCATTGCATAAATGATAGAAGATAGGCAAAGTAAGTCAGACTTTCCTATGACAACCTTACTTGGCAGTCTCATTTGTCAATGTCTCCTTTAAAGAGAGTGCTTCTCAAAATGGTATGGGGTCTGAACAGGATAATAATGACTTCCCTTGCTTTGAACACACTATTCTATTAATATATTCATTTTTTAAATTTCTCGTTTCCACCAGATAATTGTTTTCTGCAATAGAGTTTTTGAGACTCAGTTTAGGATTTTTAATTTAACCCAGTACATTTTAAAAATTAATTACATACTTAATGACTGACATAAATGCCTATTCTAAATAAAAAACCTACTTCCTGTAAGTAGCTTTTTGAATGTTCTATCATTCCCCATTTAGCTTTCTCCCAAGTAGGATTATTTATAAATTAATGAGAATGTCCTTAAGATCTTTAACCATAACCAGGTAAATTTGCAGCAACTCAAATTATACAGAATACTCTAAGCTAAAAACAGACATTATTTTCAGATGATTTACATGAGAGTTCCCATCTCATAGGGCAAATGATCAAGAACTGACCTAACTTGGCCTTGGGAATTTAAGGAGACCGAGTGATCCCCAGAAGACAGGAAGAGAGAAACACATGGTGCCACATATATTTATACAAGAGTGTGGGAACCAACTTCAGCAGATATTTCAAAGGGCTTAGATTGGGTAAGTCTTTAAACAAACAAAACCAAAACAAAATACCAACTGTGAGACCTTAAAACATTCACTTTTCTACTCTGAGCTTTATATCTCCCAATCGCCAAACTGGGAACCGGAACTAAGGTCCTGTCTCCTCCTGTCATTCTGTAATTCTAAGGCAATGAAACAGACATCAGCCATGATTCCAGTTCATGTTCCATAATGGGATGGAAAAATGAGAGTTAAGGAATCAGATCAACTTACCGCAAGGCTGGTGTTGAATTTATAAAACCTCTGGACCGTTCTGTCACTGAAGCTGTTGCACAGGTTTTTCTTTACAAAGTTGGGGTGGTTGAGGATATCATTTGCTACCAGGGGCTCCTACCAAGGCCAAAGAGAACAGAAGACATACGCCATGTAGTGAGCTGCAGGCGGTTGGAGAACTGAGCTGCTCAGCTTTGTGACAAATACCTTGTGGGTGATGTGCTGCTGCTCCACAGGTGCATGTCCTTTGGGATCGATGAGAGTTGGGTGCGCCACCAGATAACCCCTGTCCTCCATTATGAAGCACCTATACCAAAACAAGTCATGCCCCTCATTCATGTCAGCTGTCCTTTTTTAAACATATCCAGAGAGCATTTATCTTGCTAGCCCTGAAACAAACTGTATTTATCCCAGGTTCTCAATAAATACTCATTGGAAAAATGAAGGGAAGCTGGCAGGCAGGTAGACGGGTACATGATTTTAGAAGTTGTGGGTCACCTAGAATACAGTTAAGGTGAGAGTTACACCTGACTCTGTGGTCACCTACATAGTTTATACAAAATGTGCCCAAACAGCCCAAGTAAGATGGACTCAGACCTTTTGCAAAGATATATGAATGGGAAGTTTGTTCTTTTTTCCAGGGAAGCAGATCCTAAAGGAAGTAGCCTTGAGTACTTCTACCTACAGATTTGAAGTAAAGCATATAATTTCTTCTTTCAATAATAAATACACATAAAATAACAACATGCAGGGGATGTATAAAAAATATACAGTAGTCCTTCTCCCTTATCTGTGGAAGATATGTTCCAAGACCCCAATGGATGCCTGAAAGTGCCGATAGTACTGAACCTTATTATATATATGGTTTTTTCCCTATATATATTTACCTAGGATAGTTTAATTTATAAATTAGGCCCAGTAAGAGATTAACAACATTAGCTAATAATAAAATAGAACAATTATAATAGTAATAAAAGTTATATGAATGTGGTCTGTCTCTATAAAAATATCTTATTGTATTATGCTGTGGTTCTGAACCCTCACAAAGCGAGACCAATGATAAGAGGGGGACTACTATATTTGATCTACATTTGATAGAAACAATAAATGAAGCTAGAACTGCTTTAATCAAGACTATATTTTGCTTTATTTTACTTTACATTAGTGATATCAGTTTGCCAGGAATTCTGCATTTCCCCATAAGGGCCAATGACATGAAGCGTGAACCATGAGATGGAACTAAGAAAGCTATTTTTAAAAGCAGCCTGCATTAAATCAAGAGAATGCCCTTGCTTTGATCAGACATGTTCTTTTGAAATCCAGGAGGCAGAGACTTTTGGTTCCATGGTCTGTTTCTGGGGAAATGTAAAAGGAACAGTCTAAGCAGCTGAAAATGTCACAAAGACTTTGGTTTAATGACAAAGTTAACATCAAAAGTCCTACCCAAGAGTCCCCTCTGGTCTTTCTAGTACCAAGGATATGGGAAGCCTCTAATTACTGACTTCCAGGGAAATAAGAGCTTTTGGTGCATTCCATGCTACAGTTACTTTTCTTGTTGTGTGCTGAATCTGTCTGTTTAAATCATAAACAGTATGCATCTCAGAAAAACGAAAGAAGAGAAAAAGAACAAAAACTTTCTTAACAGAACACCCAGGCCATGAATTCAATTTCTAGTCCTGACCATAGCTATGCTGTTCCCATTCAACTAGAGATACCTGACATCTATTTTTAAATTTCTGCAGCTAGAAAGGAAATAGCATCCCTAACGCGCTTACCTTATTTTGTTGCCACCATCTTGGTTACAGACTGGTAACAGGTCCATCAGAACTTTGTAGAAGTACCTGAGTGTGAAGTCAATGCCCATCACAGCCACAGTATGCCCAGAAGACAGCTGTGTACTTTATATGAAAAAGATCAATGAGAAAAATAGGCATGGCTTATTTAAAGACAAAAGTTATGTTCAGTCCCAGGGACATTGTTTGGTATTAGAAATACCTTCCCACTGTTCCTCCCTACTTCTCCCACCTACAAAAATGATTAACTAAGTGACTGATTTAACACAACATGGAAATTTTATGAGAGAAAAAAATTTGAGACTTAATGCAGGACTGTCTAAATAAGAGTGGCCCAAAGCCTGAGCAGCTGTGAAATACGATGTTCTGAGAGTGGCTCGACTGACAAAAATATGGGCGCAGAGGCATCAGGAGGGAGGTTGGATGCATGACTACTACGGCTACTTCCAACAAACCTCTAGATAAAAAAAAAAATCCCCCTTAGCAACACCCTTATTATTTACTGCATTTTTTAGATAAGAAAACTGAGGTCTCACAAAGGTTAACTGACTGGTGTAAGGTCATACAAAACTTAGGAGGAACAATGGCTAGTCTAGTTTTCTTTCCCCAACATTAAGGTTGACTCTACTCAGAGCACAGCTCATATCCTAGAACAAGACTGTCCTGCTCCATAGGCCAGTGCTTTCTCCATTCCACCCTGCTACTCTTAACAGCCAAGGAAGAGAAAATTGGGCAGTAAAACACAGCACTAACTTGTTTGGCTCTGGAATCAGCAGATCTGAAGTCAAATCTTGGCCCTGTTGCTTTCTATATATGTGGCTTATGGAATGCTGTTTCACCTTTATAAGCTTCAGTTTTCTCATCTGAAAATGGTACCTACTTTATAAGGCTGTCATTGGGATTAAATGAGATGGTGTATTTACAGTGAACACCTAAAAAAGAGAAGCTAAGCTAAAGAAAACTAAACAGTGAAGTTGAACCCTCAGGCATGGGTTAACAACAAACTTATTACTCTTTCAGAGAAAACGTACTTCAAGAAATTGCTGGGTGTGTCAGAAGTGTGGACTTCTCACTTGGAATCTTAGCTCTTTTTAATCTATGCTCATGGCTAACTGGGAGGGCATGTGCTACTTGACTAACGAACTCCCCACACTCTTGTGGCTGAGAATCTGCAGTTTACCCAACATAGGACTTTCTAAGAGCCTATCATTTAGCATCACCCACCTGCCTAATTTCTTTATAAAGAAAATATCCAAAGAAAATCACAAAATCATAATTATTTCTCATAGCAATCTTACAAGGCATTATAATTTCCAGAGAACTGAAGCCTGGGGAAATTAGGTATTTGGCCAAGGTCACACAGTGAATAACTAGTAGAAGCAGAAATGTATTTATTATTTTTGTAAGAGATGGGGTCTTGCTATGTTGCCCAGGCTAGATTCAAGTTCCTGGGGCTCAAGTGATCCTCCTGCCCCAGTCTCAAGTAGCTGGGACTACAGACACACAACAACGGGCCAGTGGAAGCAGGGATTTAAACTTAAGTGTCTTCAACTCCAAAGCATATACCATGAAGTTAAACTGCCTTCTTAGATCTGCAGAGCATTCAAGAGTTTCCAAGCAACTTTATACTATTTAACTATCCGTGAAAAAGCCATAAAGGAATCATAGTTCCCATTTTATAAATACAAGATTAAGCTTACAATGGCAAAAACACATAAGATAGGTCAGATCACCTTTTATTTATGGAAGAGACCAGTATCCACAACTGGCTCTTTCTACAACACTACAGCTACTTCGGTGAAAGATAGCACTTAGATGTTTTGGTATAAGGTAATTTTATTTCTAAACTTCTCTTGTATAACTGCCATCTGCTTCAAAATGATGAACATGCTAAAGCAACAGCATGTATATTGCCTACGTAAGTCTAGGATTCATATTTTCACCTGCATTTCAGATGGGTACACTGTTACCATAGCAACTCATAAAGAAAGATACTGGAAAAAAGAAATCACACCAAATCTACATTTCTAAGTACAACAGACCAGACTGTTTGCAATACTTCCATGAGATTTTCACAGCCAAAGACACATCTAACCCATCCTTTACTCAATGACTGTACTTCATCCCTAGCAGCACCACTCTTCTCCAAAGAATGCAAACCCAGATTCTCAGGGGACTAAAAATCTCTATGAAAGAATCACATGAAAGCTTACTATGAGTAACTGATAAGTGAGTGTTGAATTAGAAAATGCCTCTAATTCTCAGCCAAACCACTGAAAACTGAGTGCATGGGACCGCTTCACAACAAGCTGAATATTAGCTTAGGCTTTCTCTTCTGACCTAAAATGTCAGAAGTTTAAAGCAAAAATAGCATGATAAAAATAACTGTCATTTATTTGGGACTCGACCTTTTAAGTACAGTAGTAAGCACTTGACATGTATCATCTCTAATTCTCATCCTATCAGTTCAATGCAGGTATTACGGCCTCTGTTTTACATATGAGGTCAAAGAGGTCACAAAACATTATTATAAAAGTGCTTAACATTTATTGAGCCCTTACCAGATACCAGGCACTGTTCTAGGAGATTGACATATATTATTTAATTTAATCTTTAAAAATAATCATTTGAGGTAGGCTCTAATATCTAACTTTCTTAAGTGGGGAAACAAAGGTGAAAAGAATTTGTTTATAGTCATGCAAACAGTAAATGGAAAATCTACTTTTTGGGAGTAGAACCATATGTTAGGGGTGATGAAGTTCTCAAGCTGGCACCCAAGGCCAACATCATCAGTAATCATTTGAGAAAAAACCTTTGCAAAGCCTATCTATCCATGCATCCATCAAAGTCACAGTTGCTCTGCTTGAGCACCATCAGAGGTAGTTGCCTTGCATTTTAAACTCTGTTGATTGAAAAATGCACAGCTCTAAATAGTAAAATCACACTCTGCTAAGCAAAATATTCAAACAACCAGGTGCATGGGATTTCATATTGCGCAGGGCAAGAGCAGACACTAATTCTGGGGAATATACACATTCACCAAGTGACTCAGGAGGCAGAATCCAGGATTTCAACTGTTGGTTCTTGCTCTTATTATATTCTAGTTAAACTTGTGTAGGTTCAACCCATGATGTAAAAGTAACCAAATGAAGGATTTGAACCTGGGTTTTTCTGTAGCCCAGGTTGGAGTGCAGTGGCACATTCTTGGCTCACTGCAACCTCCGCCTCCCTGGTTCAAGTGAGTCTCGTGCCTCAGCCTCCAGAGTAGCTGGGATTATAAGCATGTGCCACTGCATTTGGCTGAACCTGGGTTTTTATTTTTTTATTTTTATTTTTTGAGATGGAGTCTCACTCTGTCACCCAGGCTAGAGTGCAGTGGCACGATCTCGGCTCCCTGTAACCTTCACCTCCCGGGTTCAAGTGATTCTCCTGCCTCAGTTTCCTAAGTAGCTAGGATTACAGGCACGCACCTCCATGCCCAGCTAATTTTTGTATTTTTAGTAAAGATGGGGTTTCACCATGTTGGTCAGTCTGGTCTTGAACTCCTGACCTCATGATCCGCCCACCTCGGCCTCCCAGTGTGCTGGGATTACAGGCGTGAGCCACTGCACCTGGCCTGAACCTGCGTTTTTCTAACTTGAAAGTCCATCATATTTCCAAGTTGTGATTCACTTGGACCAACACGATAAATATTTGTAAACAAACCAAATCAAAATTCTTCCACCCATTTGAATCCCAACAAAAGCATGTAAACATGCATACACAAGCATAAACATCTGCCCCTGCCCTTGCCCTCCTGAACAAAAATAATACGTCTAGATAGAAAAGCAAATGTCTCTTGATAATAAGCTGCCAGGTGAGGGGAGCCAGCTGGGTCACCCAAAGACTAAGACACACCTGGGTTTTGATTCCCTGTACTATAACAACATCTTTAAGAGCCCAGTTCTGGCCCATTTCATTGTAATCAAAGACCAAGGTGACTGCGGTCCCCTCAAAAGAAACAGCCTTTGTTTACTTTTTCTCAACCCATTAGAATATATGGGAGGGATGACAAATCACTGTATTTAGACATCAGTGGGCGTGTGCTTCACACATGGTCTGTTAATGAAAACACCGAGGGATGTGTTCTAAGTAAGTGTTTACTGGTTTGCATATGAAATCTTATATGATGGGAGAAGCTGACAAGAGTCAGACAGATACCATACCCTACAAAGGAGTCAACATTTGGCTGGCTGCAGGGCCCCGTTTTCCACAGAGACACAGGCCATGATACTGAAATTCCACACCTACCGTGTCCCAATTCTTGCTCCCAATGAACTTCCGTTAGAGGAATTTTACTGAATGTCAATCATTTGACATAATGAGCACCAGTGAAAAGCATGAACTTAAGCAAGAAAATCTGCCTCCTATAAATGTTAAGGCATCATTACAGGTACCAGTCAAAATATGGTCTTTCTTGGTTGCTAGGAAAAAATAGCTATTTGTATAATGAAGGGATTAAAACAATGTGTGTGACTTGCCTCCCCACCAAACATTTCACTGACATCTGGAGCTTAAATACTGAAACCTTAAAAGCAGGAAACATAAAGCACTCTAAATAGATTTACAGTGATATTGATACAACATTCTGGGAAAACCAATTTTCAAAAGCCTTTTAATTTTCAAGAGATAGTTTCAAGGACAATTTTTTTTTTAAAGAAGAAAACTAAATAAACAACTTATTTAAAATTCTAAAGAATTAGACTCAAATACAAGAGGCAATAAGTTTGATGTCTCGGTATTTTCTTTCTTTCTTTCTTTTTTTGAGACAGGATCTCACACTGTCACCCAGGCTAGAGTGAAGCCTCGAACTCTGGGGGCTCAAGCAAGCCTCCGGCCTCAGCCTCCTGAGTTACTAGGAATACAAGTATGCACTATCATGCCTGATTAATTATTTTATTTTTTGTAGAGCCAGGGTCTTGCTATGTTGCCCAGACTGGTCCGGAACTCCTGGTCTCAAGTGATCCACCCACCTCAGCCTCTCAAGGTGCTGGGATTACAAGTGTGAGCAAATGAACCCAGCCTGTTTTTCTTCATTAACAATCCTCCTTTTCTTGGGAAACACTCTCTGGCAATCATAATTGTCAGGCCTCTATTGATATTTCTGTCACCATTTTAAAGTGGATATCTCTTCAAACTGCTCTTTAGACTCCAACATCTTTTCTTCTTCATAAACATCATCATGGCTGCCAAGAACAGGGCTAATAGTCTTTCACTGACTCATTTTACATGACAACCTTGTGAGGTAGGTATCATTCCCATTTTACAGACGTCAGGAGATAGCTATGGAATTGAAGGTGACAGAGAGAGAAGATGTTCAAATCCCAGCTTGCCTCACTTTAAAGGTCATGCTTCTGCCTCTAAGCCTTGATGTCAGTACTCTTCTATTCAGATTTCCAAAATATCCTTGATAGATTTAAGAAATGACTATAAGGTTAATTAAAATATTACCTGGACGAATGAATTGTGTGACTGATTGTCACGACATAACCAGCTCCTCCAACATCTAAGTAAGGACCAGTCAAAGAAATCAACCCTGGATTAGCCACTGCATGGAGATACCTAATGGAGACAAAAGAAAGTCATGTTATTTTAAAGTATGCACCTCTATTCTGTAAATTTCAAAGAAAAGTGAGCTTATAAGTCTAAAAATATTTATAATGAATTTTGTTTGGGTTACACTGAAATACAAAAGGATTCTCATCTTTTGTATCTGCTGTAGTATCAATACAAAAAGTAAAGAGAATCTGAAATTCCTTCTTACTTTAAAAAGAGACACTGAACCCAGTATATATCTGGGCATTTACTAAGATCTGTAGTATAGTTTTTTTTTGTTTGGTTGGTTGGTTTTTTTGTTTTGTTTTGTGTGTTTTTTTTTTTTTTTTTTTTTTTTTTTTTTTTACAGGGTCTCATTCTGTCGCCCAGGTTGGAGTGCAGTGGTGTGATCTTGGCTCACTGAAGCCTCAAACTCCTAGGCATAAGAAATCCTCTCACCTCAGCCTTCTGAGTAGCTGGGACTACAGGTGTGTACCACCACATCCAATTAATTTTTGTATTTTTTTTGGTAGAGATGAGGTTTTGCTATGCTACCAGGCTAGTTTTGAACTCCTAGGCTCAAGCAATCCACCTGCCTTGGCATCCCAAAGTGCTAAGCTTAACAGGTAGAGATGTTTTAGAGACTAGGTAGACTTTCTGTTCTTATGTCCAATTGACTCCCCTGCTATGCTGTAGCACATTGTTAGCTTTTGCTTTTGAAAATTAAAGTCAAAATAAAGCCTAGAAGTAAAAGAATGTTTTGAATTTGTGTGTTCATTTTCACAGGTCATACCTAAGCTGTAATTTGACTCCATAATCATGTGTAGTAAAATGAAGTCTATCCACTAGGGACACATTTTGCATAAGGTAGGAATCAAACAAACCACTAGGAATTAAAATGGCCAAGCATAAAGAATTTCAGGCTCAAAATTTCAATGAAGAGATAAAAACACTGTAGATAGAAAAAGCCCACAAAGCTGTTGTTAATGCTGCACTGAAAACATTATTCAGAAACATTTTTCACCACCACGAAAGTATCTTCTTTAGTTTAATGGCCTGAAGTTGCTTTATTGTATGTACTTACCATGTCTCTCCAGGATTTGGGGGAGAACCTTTGATAATGGAAGCCCCTAAAACTCACCATTGTCTCCTAGTGGGATCAAATGCTTTGTCCATGAGGGAACCAGGATAAATTCTGAGGACACCATTGGGCGTTGCTATGTAACGGCGGACAATGTAAGTGTTAAGGCTACTCATTTCCATTTGTGTCATCCATTCATCTGTGACGTGGCTGGTAGCCATTACTTCATTTCTGACAGAGAACTGGGAAACAAAGGAAGACATAGCAGGGATCCTTTAAAACTCACATGAAAAGAGAGTGGGCTGCTGGCAGGGCTTCCCGAAGCTCTGCTGCAGAGAAGCCAAGCCCAATTACTTTTTAAAAATCTTTCCACAGCAGATGGATGCAGCCAAACTTGGTGAAAACAAAAGCTTGCAGAAATACAGTCAGTGGATGTGTGATCACTCAATTGTTCACCCTAGCTAGGCTTTCTGAGAAGAAAATCCTATAGCGAGTCATTAGTAGACACACATATACACACTAACCCTAAAGCTTTGTTCCTTAAATTTTATATTTATCTTGAGAGACAGCAGGGGCACTTTACTTCTTCCCCTGGGTAAAACACAGCTGGGAAAGTTTCACTAGTCTCTAAATCACGTCTCTCTAGCATCACTGGAAAACCCCAGTGCTTCTAAGGCCTGTAACAGATTCTCCACGTGGCGTACGGGGCTTCTTAATCCATCAGAAGGGTCACTGCTGACCAGCCTCCCCTGGGCTACACCCTGCAGCTCTCCAGCTGAGAGGCACAGATGCAGAGCTGGGCTTCCTACTTCAAAGGTTCACTGCCAGCACCCCCTGCTGGGCCGGTGGAGGGGGACACCAGAAATGGAGCTCCCACCAGCACTTACTTTGAGGCCCGGGTTAGCAATGAGGCGGGTGTTGTCGCTGAGATAGGCGGTGTAGTGCTCTACCATGCGCTTTGTCTCTGGCTGGCTGAGGTGCTCATAGGGGGAGGAAAAGCTGCCAGCAGACAGCATGACGGTGGGACTTTCTGAAAGAGAAGCAAACAAAGCAGTCCTGAGAATGCAGAGACTCTATCTCATGCCAAACCAAAGCATCGCTCGGGCTCTGCCAATCTGTCAGCTATGGTGGCTTTATATATATATGTATATATATACATATATATATATATATTTTTTTTTTTCAGACAGAGACTCGCTCTGTCGCCCAGGCTGGAGTGCAGTGGCTCGATCTCAGCTCACTACAAGCNCCNC
>NW_016806642.1:4773927-4780799 GCF_001698545.2 Rhinopithecus bieti
AGACCCGATCTCTATAAAGATATATATATATATATTTTTTTTTTCAGACAGAGACTCGCTCTGTCGCCCAGGCTGGAGTGCAGTGGCTCGATCTCAGCTCACTACAAGCTCCACCTCCTGGGCTCCCACCATTCTCCTGCCTCAGCCTCCCGAGTAGCTGGGACTACAAGCGCCCGCTACCACGCCCGGCTAATTTTTGTATTTTTAGTAGAGACAGGGTTTCACCATGTTAGCCAGGATGGTCTTGATCTCCTGACCTCGTGATCCGCCCGCCTCGGCCTCCCAAAGTGCTGGGATTACAGGCATGAGCCACCGCGCCCGTTGGCAGCTTAGTATCTTCCACCAGGAAACAAAGAGCCCTGCGCTGAGAAGAGTTAAAAAGGAAAAGGGCCACATTCTCTCCCTTCAGGGAGCTTACGGTCCTAAGAATGAACAGGTAAAGACATGCACCAATAAACACAAGTGCTGGGAGTAGAAATTCTTCAAACTACCTGAGATCCACATATAATATCTATGAGGAATGAGGGGACAGCTTATGACTCACATGAAGTCAGTCTGGATTAAAGCCATTTCCTAGCTGTGTGTGTTTCTCTCATCTGAATAGTGGGGAAGATAACAGCAGCAATCTTATGGTGAGAATTCAATGAGTTAATATTTGTAAAGCAAATGAGTATTAGCTATTATTCATATTAGTAGTATTTAAGAAAGATGGAACAGTGAAATCAATGCAAAATCAAATAAAATTACTCAGATGGTAGCAGCAAACTTGACATAAAAGCTTCTAGAAATATAGCAGCTAATGTATACGTGTTTCATTATTGGTCTGATCTAACAGGAAAATCCTAGTTCTCTATTTAAGATAAAATTCTCACAAAGAATCGCAGTGCAAAACAAAACACTAAATCTTTGTCTTTGAGATTTTCTACCATTCAACCTTACGGTATTTTTAAAAGCTTTAGAAAGCATGATCATGTGTCCTATCTCATTTAAACACATAGGGCATCTTCTACTCCTTTTGTTAGTTCTCACACGTCATGTCTTGTCTCCTGGTAGCCTGGAGATCTCTGATTGTGCTGGACATTGTACTTAAAAACTAATCTGTAGAAATAGCTTGAGGCCTAAGAAGATGGGGGATCTTTCTACAGAGAGGATTGTTGTTTCATCCTGTCCGGTGCCACACTGCAAGATGTAGCAGGTAGGGTGTTGGAAACAGTTCCCAATTAGGAGCCAGGATACTGACCTAAGCACTGCGTGACTTCAACCAATCCTATTTTAAAGGCTAATGCTTGAAGTTCCCCAAACCACTCAGATGATAGGAACCCCAAGTCAAGGCCGGATTTAACTTCAGGCCTTCCCCTAAAGATGTAGTCTTTTAGAATCTCTGCTAAAAGCATATATGTATGTGGGACTGGGTGTAAAAAATTTATTAGAGTCTCCACCTTTTGTGGACCCTGGATTTGATTTTTGCTTCTCTTCCTTGCCTGAAGTAGCTACGTAAAGCACTGTTTAATTTCACAGCTGTTTCTTCTGGATTGGTAGACACGTGCATCGCAAAAGTGGCTTTGAGTGTTGGCTCTCTTCTCTGGGTTCTTATTTTCTCTGAGATTTTTGCCCAGTAATTCCTCTCTATCATGTTAGCTCTGATGCTTTACAAGATTGTAATCCAGGATTATGTTTCAATCCAGGAATTTTATTAAATAGTTGTCCTCAGTAGGTTGGGTTAGAATTACCTAGTCTGCCATTCCCGGAAAACATTAAATAATGTTATGTCTCATTTAATTCTGATGGTATCTTCACTGGCTACCCTGGGAGATTATTATTATATTAATTAACCAAAGCAAAGACAACCAGAGGCTCGAAAAGTGTGCTGTGGATTCATGTATACATTCTTTTGCAGGCTCTCCACGCAAGGACATGCCAAAAAGAGACAGGGTAGTTCCTGAACTCAAAGAAGTTAGGGTCCAATTGGAATGACAAAGGATAAGGAAAATAGAGAAAAATAACAGTGTAAGAATAACACAATAATATAAGAAGTGTCAAAGGCATACATTCACTTCAGAGACAGAAGAGTCGCCATGGGGCTACAGTAAAGAGAAGGAGAGGTGGCTTGGGGAGTGGGTCTCTTTTGTAGTGACAGAGACTGGCATTTTAGAAAAGGCTAGTGCAGTAAGATGGGTGAGCACAAAGAGAAAGAATCAAGATACAGAACCCAAAGCTTTGTGTCTAGGAGGTAGACATGCTTATTTATACACACATATACATATTTAATTGCCTTAGATAATTTACTCTTAAAAAGTTTTTCTTTGTCTCTTTGTGTGCCAGGAAAGATGATGTCCTTCCGTCAACTCACTTGAACACAGGTGACATATATTTAAGACCTGGCCTCTAAACCCCCACTTCAATGAAATCAAATGGAAACTTTGCCACTGCTTCCCATATGTCCCATTCCCTTTTTATTGTATTTTAATTACCTTGGTTCATTTTCATTGCCAACTGATCCTAACTCAGATGCCCTTGATTACCTCTCCACCTTGTCCTGGGGCCTTACCATCCAGGTGAGGAAGGGTGGCAAGATCTCCCAGTGAAAGTCAGACACTGGCCTATGGTCTGCTTGTTAATCGTATATAAATAATTAAGTTCATAAACTACATTATCTGAATAATCGCTATGAGACAGTGCTTGCTGTCCAACTGAAATACAATGTAATCCACAGATGTAATTTAAAATTTTCTAGTAACCACATTAAGAAAAGTGAAAAGTGGCTGGGCACCATGGTGCCTGTAATCCCAGCACTTTGGGAGGCCAAGGCGGGAGGATCACCTGAGGTCAGGAGTTAAGACCAGCCTGGCCAACATGGTGAAACCTCATCTTTACTAAAAATACAAAAATTAGCTGGCATGGTGGCACGCATCTGTAATCCCAGCTAATCAGGTGGCTGAGGCAGGAGAATCACCTGAACCCAGGAGATGGAGGTGGCAGTGAGCCAAGATCGCACCACTGTACTCCAGCCTGGGTGACAAGAGCAAAACTTCCTGTCCAAGTAAAAATAATAAAAAAAAAAAAAAGCAAAGCAAAAAGTAGTATTAAATTAATTTTAATAATGTGCTTATAGAATCCAGTATATCTATAATAGCATTATAATTTTAACATGTCATCAATATAAAAATTAAGTATGAACTTCACACTTACCATACACCTCAATTTGGACGAGCCATATTTAAAGTGCCCAATAGCTACACGTGGCTAGTGGCTGCCATATTGGCAACTATAGCTTTGAGAGATTATGCAAAGGAAATAAAAAATCTAGGCTTGCACTTTTCATCAAGAAAACTATTGTACTTTACTGTCTTAAATTTCAAAACAGTGACCTAATTTTCACCAGCAGTAGCCTGCTCACACAGAACTTAAAAGAGGTATGTACACATTAGCGTTTCAGTAAAGCATTTCTTAAAAATACGAAAATTTTAAACATTTTTTTGTATAAAAACGAACAAAACCCCAAAGACCAAATCAAAACGAAGAAATATAAGATCCTGCCTTCTTGGATCAACATCACTGGCTCTATCCAAATTGTCAGCACTGCTGGGAAGTATCCCAGAAGAGACCACTTAGTCCAGCCTGCTCTTCTGATCTCACGTTCAGGCAGAACTCTCGAGGATGGAATTTAAGGGAGGAACACAAACACGAGTGCTATCATTTGAAAGCTAGAGACTGCAGACTTCTAGCCTTGATTTCATTCCCATCAGTTCCCCTTCTTCTCAGTTGGCCAGTTGTGTCACGATTCTTAGTTATTAACTGTTTTGAACCCTAAGTCTTTTCAACACAGAAAAAGAGAATACCTGTTTTACTGCACTGTGAGTATACTGTGGTTTGGTGACAACATAGACCACGAATGCCTAGTATGTGCCTGGCACATGGCAGAGCAGATGTGCGTGGGTCAAATCTCAGCTTTGCTATATTTTATGTTATCTGGGGGAAAATTATCTTTGGTAAATCCAAATTAATCACATGTCAACTCAGATGAAAAATAAAAAATGTCTGGTACATAATAAATGTAAATTCCTTTTTTCTTCCTTCGAATTATCTTTGTATTCCCAAGCCCTTCTGAAGATAGGGATCTGTGGTAGATTACTGCTGATATGCTACATAGATTCCTTTGGAGGCCTTTTATTGTTATTCTACCCTACCCCACCTCAATATCCCCATGCTTATATGTTTACCTTTAATGGGCTGTATCTGTGCCTCCGTCTATGGACTTTGGGCTACACTGAAAACTCTGTGCCTAGCACTAGAAGAAAGCTGAAAGTGACTAAGAAATGTGAAAGCTGAGTTCTCTTCATAGAGTCTGGGCAAACTCTATTGGTGTAATTTACACGCCAGAGTCCCCCTAGAAGACCAGGCTGAAGTTAAAACTTCACTCAACATCAAACTTGTCTTTTTTCCTTTCCTTGTCCTGTTTTCCTCACTTCCTCACTGGTTTCTCAAAGCCCATCCTGTATAAATCACCAGCACACAACACCTTGTCTCAGCGTCTGCTAGACAACCTGATTCGAGGCCAGGCTTCAAATCGTCTTCACATTTGTATCCCCAAACCAGCTGACTCTGCAGGCATTCAGTATCTTTTTTGGGGGTGTGGGGTGGATGGTATTCAAAAGGATATTTACAGTGAGCTGCTAAGAGTAAGAACGTGAAGGAAGTGTAAGGGCTTTACCTAGGGTTGCCAGTTGTTTGAAGTGGAGGCAAGCACTAGGCTGGCCCAGGAGATCCAGCCGGTGGTACAGCAGCTTGCTGCTGGGAACAGTGTTGAGGTTCTTCAGTTGTTTCACAGGTATTTCTGGTTGTATCACCACAATACACAGAATAAAGGAAGTGTCTTGTACCTGTAAAAATCAATAAAGAATTTCTAACCTAGAAAATGAGGGTTCCATGGGGACAGGGACTTTGCATACATTATTTTCTGCTGCCTTTATCTTCTATCCTCACATGGAAGGTGTTCATTAAATATATGATGGATGAATGAAGACATGAGGATAGGGTGATAGAAGGTATCTAATTTTATATTTTCTGTTTTCTCTTCTTGTTGAGGAGACTTGAAGTATGTAACAGAAAATCATGGGGCTAACAAAAGGATAAGAAAAGAGTCCCTTTGAAACTGTGACCCTAGCCTTTTTTTGCTAATGTGGGTTAATAAGCACAAGCTAGAACAGGACATAATAATACAACACTTATTTCGATTTGGATTCGAAATGCACTTAAAAATACGTAATTGGTTTTGCCATAAGTGTTCTGAGAATTGACTATTTTTCAAGCCAGTAGTGAATTCTCACTTTAAAAGAAAGGACTGAGGAGCAGCCAATACAGAATCAAGCTCATTCATTATATTCCAATGAATGCTTTCTCTTGTCCTGGCTGGAAATGACCAACATCACTACTTAAACTCACGAAAAACACAAATCCTATGGCAGCCCTGCAGAGTCAGCCTGATTTGTCATTGCAGACCATCGTAGGCAAGTGTGCCATAGCTTAAAAAGTCTAATTTATTGGGCTCATATGTAGCAACAGTAGCATTTCCAGATTCACTTTGTGCCTAGAAATGGATGCTTCAACAAAATGTAGTGGGGACAATTCCACCACAGAATCAAAAGCCAATCTACCTAGTTCTGGCCACTTGATAAAGACTTAAAAGTAAAAGAAAGCCAAATTTCTCGATTATTATCCTATTATATTAGAAGAAAGATAGAACCTATTTAAAGATGGTTCATAAATAAATGAAGAGGCTGATGCCTAGCAAAATCAGAACTAAAGAACGGTGCCTTATAAAGCAGCTCATGTGATTTACTTAGTGAAGTAAAAGTAAAAGATAAAGGAGAAAATTTTAACTAGGTAGGTTAGAGTTAAGTGAAATTTAGGATTTGTGAGGATGGTTGCAGACTCTTAAACACAGAAGCAATTTGTATCTTTCTGGAATTGCTTTCAAGTACTGCTGGCAAAGATATTCACTTAGATTAACAAATGTAATCCTCTTCCTCCAATCCCTAAATTATAAATTGACAAGGTGCTCTGAAGTGGCATTTACTATTCTCTCTCTTTTCAATCTCACAGTCATCCTTGTCTTCCTATGTTGTGTGTTCCAAGGAACCAAAAGACAAAACCCTACCAGAATGACTAGAATATAATTTTATAATTGGGCTATTCTCCAAGAGAAAAATAAAGGTACCGTAAGCTTCTAAAAGTAGCACTTCATAAACAGCTCTTAGTAAAGAGGATTTCAATATAGGTCTTTCTGTCATGTTCTGAGCTGAAAAAAACAGTTTCTACATTAAAAGGAACTTTATTTCTAGAAGAGCTCTCTATGGGTTGGGAGTGGGTTTTTTTCACTGATTATAACATGGGATCCATGTTTTGAAGTGAAGCAGGCCTGTGTAACATGAGAACATGTGAATACCTTCTAATAGTCAGTACTTCTATCAGAGCAAACAGCCTCCTAAAATGCTAAAAAATGCACTTGGGTTACTCAGTGACAGAGTAATCTCTTAATGCTGCTAACACAATCTCTCAAGTTATATTTAAATTAATTCAGTGAAATAATCCCTCAATATCTGCTATATCTATGAGTGCTAAGCAGTTTAGCCAATTGTCCTCAGGATAAGCTGACTCCATTTGGATTATATTAGAAGAAACCATTTTAATTTTTAGGACAAGATGAGTATCTACCCTCCTCCCCAACAAAGTAACTAAAGAGATCTTAAAAATATTTGCCCTTGGCCGGGCGTGGTGGCTCAAGCCTGTAATCCCAGCACTTTGGGAGGCCGAGACGGGCGGATCACGAGGTCAGGAGATCGAGACCATCCTGGCTAACACGGTGAAACCCC
>NW_016806642.1:4781306-4889910 GCF_001698545.2 Rhinopithecus bieti
AAAAAAAAAAAAAAAAAAAAAAAAAAATTGCCCTTATTACTGGGTAACCAGCCTAGCATTTTTTTTTCAAGTCTCCAATCTCATTATTTATTATCTCTAAGTTTTCACTTATAGTGATCTGCTCAACAATTTTAGAACTTGGAGAAAGCTAACACTGCTACCTGAAGTGACTGCATGATTACTACCTTGAATCTGCCTAAGGAGAATAACCAGAATTTACTAGGATCACTGAAAAAAGCACAGTAACATTGAGGCTCTTTACTGTACCAAGAAAAAAACCACACTAACATTGAGGCTCTTTACTGTACACAGATGCCTACATTTCCTACTTTTCTTTTTAATGCCAACAACCATGAAGATATTTTCCCAGGATGTAACTGAGTTGCTTTCAATCAGAATGTGCTGGAGGTAAACAATCTCTAATTTCAAACACAAACGTCTGTTTTCTAATTTGGTGACTGGCTCACCCTTTCTGATATTAAAATTAAATAATTTGTCTTTAAAAATGATATAAGGGCAGATGGTGCTATCATTCTAAAGAAAAATCTGAAAATGAATCAGTTAAGAGAATTTCAAAATAGGCTTTGACCTTCCTCAAATGTGTATTACCAAACAACAAACTACCAGTAGAATTAGGCTTGTAAACGTTAAGTTTCTCAAATAGTTTCATTTATTAATTTGTTTGCTTCATTTGCATTTTAGTAATTGCTACTGCAATAGTGATACTTTAAGAGACTCCTGCCTAAATGCATTCTGGCTACTCCCAATTCCTATCTTTTCTGATCCAACTGATAAAGGCACAGACACTGTGTCGAGTTGCTTGCTCTTTGACTGTCTGCATCTACCACGAGGCTCGATGCTCTAGGCAGACAGAGTGTCAGTCTTCTTTATCCTTCTTAGTATACAGAAAATGTTCAATAAGTAGTTTGTAAAGGGATGATTAAATGGATCTATTTGGAGTCAACAGGCTAAACATCAGATTTGTCCATCCAAGAAAAATCTCACGCATGACTGCATTTTATGTTCAGCGATTAAAATTTGATGATAAAAATAAAAGTCCACTCCCCTTTTGGTCAGTTATAGTATTTAGGGTCCTTCAACAGCACTGCTATGCTAATTGGGAAGAAGAGGAGAGAAAAGAAACACAGGTAATGTGAACAGTGTGTGTTAGATCTGCTTTCTCTGTGATTCCTTGAAGCCTGGTGTCTGAAACAATCTGGTAAGAGAAAGCAGAAATGGGTGCCACAAGTTATGGCCAACCTATCGATCTGCTTGTGTTGAACATGAATAATCCAATTTCTAATCTAAGATTTTCTTTCCCTTAGAGAATGTCAGAGGGTACTTATGCTTTCACGTCTCCTTTTAAACTCCCAACCTCCACAATTTGAGTTGAACTGAAAAAATCCAACTGGATGTAATCGAAATGTGCATTAATAGGGGAGTGTTTAGAGAAATTTGGGTCATCTACACAATGCAATACTATATAGCCATTAAAGCCGTGTGTGAGCGTATATACACACACACATATATATGCCTGCCATTAAAGCCGTGTGTGAGCGTATATACACACACACATATATATGCCTGCCATTAAAGCCGTGTGTGAGCGTATATACACACACACACATATATATGCCTGCCATTAAAGCCGTGTGTGAGCGTATATACACACACACATATATATGCCTGCCATTAAAGCCGTGTATGAGCGCATATATACACACACACATATATGCCTGCCATTAAAGCCGTGTGTGAGCGTATATACACACACACACATATATATGCCTGCCATTAAAGCCGTGTGTGAGCGTATATACACACACACACACATATATATGCCTACCATTAAAGCCGTGTGTGTATATACACACATATACATATATATGCCTGTCTGTATATATACATTTTCTGGAAAATGATCTAAATGGCTACTTATGGGGAATGGAAAGTCAAAGGAAGGAAGGAAGTAGATAGTTTTGGCACTATCATGGCTCACTGCAGCTTCAACCTCTCAGGCTTAAGCAATCCTCCCACCTTAACCTCCTGAGTAGCTGGGAGTACAGCATGTGTCACCACGTCTGGCTAATTTTTACATTTTTTATACAGATGGGATTTTGTTATGTTGTCCAGGCTGGGCATAGTTTACTTTCTGCTTTCTATCCTTTTATATGGTGTGATGAATTCATCATGAACAATTATGAGTTTTATAAACAAAAAAGGAAAAATAATTATACAACATCTGTGGAATGTCTTCTTTCTCAATCACTTTAAAACCTGGTTAGTCACATTCTGAGACACAATATCAGACCCAAGTGCCACCCCCTGCCCGAGAATTCCCATATGAACAAAAGCACTGCACCCTGTAGCTCTTTAAGCAAAAACAACTTCCTCTCACTCACCATCTTCCAGGCGTAGCTAACATTGTAGGCTTCCTTTCCAGTTTCTCTCAGCTTGTTTATGTGCCAAGACAGGGATGAGTTCACAGGGACTGCGATAATCTGGCTGCCCAGAGGGAGGCTGTGTTGGCAAACAGAATTAAATATTTCAGGCAAAAGATAAAATTAAGCACTTAATTAAAGGCAAGGAAGAAGCTGTGAGCCAATGGCCACCTCCTGATTTTGAATACCAATGAAACTCATCAGTTTTGAAAGAGATAATGTGAGATTTTCAATTTCGTAAAAGCATTATGTCAGCTCTGCATTAAAAACATTCCTTACTCTCCATCCTTGCTCCCCAACTCTAATTCTTTCCAGAGACTAACTTGTCTCAAATCGCTCAGTCGTTAATTTTCAACCAATGAGCACAAAGACTCATTCCTCTACAGGTTACCATCTGCCAAAATAATGTATCACAGTTGGAAAAAATCCAATCTGTTTTTTATTTTAAGAAAAAACAACGTATAAGATTGTGCTGTCAACTTGGAATGGACGCTACTTTGCCAGGCTATTTTTTGGCAAATATAACAAAGCTGGTCCTCAACTTAGCCTTTTATTTTGCCAACATTTTTCAATTTGGTATCACTGGAACTTTTTTTTGAAAATGAGATGAAATATATCCGATTTTACAATGAAAGTCAGTGTGAACACAGAATTTGATTTACAAGACATTATCCTCAAATGATAGTTCCAAGAGACCTTATCTGTGATACAAAGTGAGCAAAATCTTGGGTGCTATTCTTTTTTTTTTTGAGACGGAGTCTCGCTGTGTTGCCCGGGCTGGAGTACAGTGGCCGGATCTCAGCTCACTGCAAGCTCTGCCTCCCTGGTTCACGCCATTCTCCTGCCTCAGCCTCCCATGTAGCTGGGACCACAGGCGCCCAGCACCACGCCCGGCTAATTTTTTTTTTTGTATTTTTAGTAGAGACGGGGTTTCACCGTGTTAGCCAGGATGATCTCGATCTCCTGAACCTCGTGATCCACCCTTCTCGGCCTCCCAAAGTGCTGGGATTACAGGTGTGAGCCACTATTCTTATGGAAACATTACTGAGAATACTTTTGATAACATTAAAATAATTTATACACTTGTTTTACACTTTATAGTAAATACTCGTATGTGGCTTTGATGGGTCCCATTCTCAGGGAAAAAGAATCCTATGACCCTCACCTTTTCCTTACCTGAGGATATTTTGCCGAACTAATTCAAATTTTGGAATGTTTTCATAATGTATGATGTCGGTATGAAGTGGGGGCTCTGATAATAAATATGGCCTGGTAAGGGACGGGTGCATAAGTGTATATCCTGCAATAAGAAAACAAAATGCATGTTAATAAGAAACATGTTGTAGGAAGTTCTGAATCACTGTTTTGAAATATGGGGTACTCTGGGCTGGCTGCCCAATATTCAACTTCTCATTGTGCAACTCACCAGTCCAATAAAAACTGAACCTGTTTTATATGTGCTTATATAAAACCCTTGCAGTGTGGAAAGATGTCTTAAATTATCAAACATCCGTCTAATCAAGAGTATTTTGGAGGTATTGGTTGTTTGGTTGTTTTATAAAACATTCTAATCTACCACATAAATCTTAAATAAATCTAAGATAACAATTTAGTAAAAAAAAAAAAAAAAAAGATCCAAAGGATGACATTTTTGTTTGTTTGTTTAACTTCTTTTAACTTCAGGGGTAAATGTGCATGTTTATTATATAGGTAAGCCTGTGTCGTGGGGGTTTGTTGTACAGATTATTTTGTGACCCAGGTACTAAGCATAGTACCCAATAGTTATTTTTTGTGCTCCTCTCCCTTGCCCCACTTTCCACCCTTAGGTAGCCTCAGTGTCTGTTGTCCTCCTCTTTGTGTCCATGTGTTCTCATCATTTAGCTCCCACTTATAAGTGAGAACACGCAGTACTTGGTTTTCTGTTTCTCAGTTAGTTTGCTAAGGATAATGGCCCCCAGCTCCATCTATGATCCTGCAAAGGACATGATCTTATTCTTTTTTAAATGGCTGCATAGTATTCCATATGTACCACGTTTTCTTTATCCAGTCTACCAGTGAGGGGCATTTAGGGTGATTCCATGTCTTAGCTATTGTGAATAGCACTGCAATGAACATACAGGTGTCTTTACGATAGAACGATTTACATTTCTTTGGGGGTGTGTGTGTGTATATATATGTATATCCAGTAATGGGATTGCTGGGTTGAATGGCAACTCTGTTTTCATCTCTTTGAGGAATCTTCACACTGCTTTCCACAATGGCTGACCTAATTTACATTCCCACCAAGAGTGTTCAAGTGTCCCCTTTTCTCGGCAACTTCACCAGCATCTGCTATTTTTTGACTTTTTAATAATAGGCATTCTGACAGGTGTAGGATAGTATCTCACTGTGGTTTGGATTTGCATTTCTTCAATGATCAGGGATACTGAGATTGTTTTCATAGGCTTGTTGGCTGCATTATTTCTTCTTTTGAAAAGTATCTGTTCATGTCAAAGGATGACATTCAATGTGTCATTCAATCCTCCAGTCTAACTTCCTGATTTACAAATAACTGTTCCCTACCCCTCAAAGAACACAGAAACATATGTGTAATTTGGAGATCCACTCCACCATCTTTATGGTGTTCTACTACAAATGAGCAATCTTAGTCAGAATGCTCTTCTTTACGCTACAATTTTTCTATTTTGTTTGTAGAATATCTATACCTTATTTTCTTTAGGTTTCTAAAAAAGTATTCTTAGGATGAACATTTAGCAGATTACCTTTGTCGTCTATGAGAAAAGTATAGGAAGCCAAAGAGTCTTGGTAATACGTCACGTCTTCAAGAATATAAGCCAGATTCACGTCCACACCTACAATTCCCAGAAGTAGGTTTCCAAAATAACAGGGTTTACTCACAGTCATTATCAAACCTATGGGTTAAAAACAAAATAAATCTAAAGAAGAGCAGAGAAGGAATTGGACAAAGACTGGCACTGTGCTCCGGTGAATCATGAAGGCTTCTACCAGCTGTCTCAATTTTGTTTGGAAGAAAAGTTTCCCATGTGGTCCAGTAATCAAGCACTGTCTTTGCAGACAGCATAATAAATGAGTTAGAGTGGGAGGGAAAGAGCGATCTTTGGCAGCTCAGATAGCGCAGTTAATTCAAATGGAAGCAATTTCTATGTTTTCCACTACTTTTTCACCTAAAAAGATAAGACATTCCAGATCAGTGCAAAACATCAGCAGCACTAAATACATTTTTCTATTTCGTGAAGTAGGTAGATTCAGCTGAACTTGAAAGATCAATGGACAATGAATCTAAAAATTGTACTTATAGTCCAGCTGTACCCCTTTTGTATTGTACAGGTGACATTTGATATAACTTCTCCGAGCCTTGGTTCACACATCTGCTTATTTTTTTTAATTTTAATATTTCGAGATGAGGTCTCATTCTGTCACCCAGGTTGGAATGCAGTGGTGCGATCATAGCTCATGGTGGCCTCAACTGCCTGGGCTCAAGTGATCCTCCCTCCTCAGCCTCCCAAGTAGCTGGGATTATGGGGATCAGCCACTGTGCCTGGCTCACACACCTGTTTAAAGGATACAGCATTAACTGCTTTACTGATTTCTAGGAAATGTTAGATCAAAAGAGACTATGGATAAACGAATGCTTAAAAGGTATTATTACTATACCCCATTAATGCATCCTTTAAAGAAAGGTGAAAACAAGGGGAAAAAAACTTAGAAAGGTACAGTATCTGAACATACAGAACTTCAAGTAGCTGAAGGAGGAATTAAGTTTCCAAAGGAATGTATTTCCAGTCATTCAGGCCAGGAGTTCCTAAATTTTTATGTAAGGGGTCAGACAGGAAATCTTTCAGGCTTTGTGGGCTACACAGTCTCCAGTGCATAATTTTCCTTTTTTTTTTTTTAATAACCTTTTCAAAATATAAAGACAGTATTTAGGTAATAGGCCATTAAAAACAACAACAACAACAATAATAGGATAACTAGGGAAAGGGCAAAGCACACAGGAGGAAAATGCAGAAACAGAATGTGCTGATGGTGGGTCAATGCATGGCCCTAAGATCGAGACACCTGGTTTCTCCTTGTGGCTTCCCTGCTGGGTTTGGTAAGTTGTGCTACGTCTTGGAATGAGTCTCTCCATATATCAGATGGGGTGGGGGGGCGAGATAAAATGATCTTTACAATCCCCAACAATTATACAATCCTATGGCTCTAAAGAAAACTCTAAACAAAAAGATGGATTGTTTATCTTTATCTTGATTTTGTGTTTTCCTGTGCTTGATGTCATGTTGATGTCTATCAGCCTATCAGAAAGCCATTCTTCTAGAAACATCCAGCAAAGGGATTTAACACTCCTGAAGGCTTCTACAAAGAATGAATTTCTACACAGAGAATTGCATATGATGTCCACTTGAGGTATTATCGAGTTGCTATGGTTGCACAGGCCAACTAAATGCATCATTTGGTAGGAAGAAGTGGACACATCACTGAAAAAGCTTCTGAAGTCATGCAATGGGTCTCTATTTTGGTTTCAAAAGCATTTTTTAAGCAGTTCACATTTAGAATGCTATCTGTTTTAAAACGTTTTAAAATAACAGGTATTTAAGAAGGTTTTAGAAATGCATTTTGGAGAAGGTTTTTCCCAGGTCTCCCAGGATAAATAGGTTGTAAGCGGCAGGAGCAGGCTGAGAGGACCAGCATGGAGACAGAGGTCACAATCTGCCCGCCACAGTTCCCTGAGCTTTAGTCTAGGATTAAAGCCATTTTCATAGATCAGCAAAGTACAACAGAAATACTCAGTGACTGAGATGCCTGTTCGCTTCAAATTTCTATTCTCCTCTGGACAGGTTGAGAACAAAGTCTTAAAAAAGAAACACAATCTTACTTTTCAATTATCAACTGGGACAGAAGACTCTTGATCCCATTATGGCAAATAAAGTATGCTAAGCTCTTGTTATACTGACAAAATCCTCAATCACTCTCTCTGCTTTAACCTAAAGCACATAGATTTACTATTTAAAAAGAAATATGTTCAGTAACTGATATTTTAATCCGTGTAGGTTTTGAACTAGAGTCACATAAACATGGGTTTCCCTAGAATCAAGCCTCATGTCATGGAGTTCGAGGATGTGTCACTCAATAATTCTAGGGACTGAAAAGACAGACACACTCCAGCAGAGGAATTCAATAGATCTGTGAACCAATCACTGAAATCCACGGCACAGGATTCATAACACAGGCCCCAAAGAGTAAAATTTGGATGTTATCAGGCAACAGGTGGCCCAATTTCTACATGTGATTTGGTTTAAAGCATTCAGGGTAAATCCAGCTCTCTGGATTTAGGAGGGAGTCCCACCCTACCTGATACCACTATCAATAACAGAATTTGGCTATATAAACTTCTGAGTTTGTGAAAAACTGGATTTCTACATCTTTTGTCCCTTTCACACAGTATTAACAGGAATTACTGATTTGCCTTTCTCTTCTCAGACTTACAAGCTTACTAAGAGTAAGCTTACTCACTCACCACTGCCTGGCACAATGCTTGGCTGGCACTCAGTAATGTAGGCTACATGCATAAAAGGTAACTTGGATTTAAGACTTCATGTTTTCACTAAAAAGGGAAATAACCTTATCTAAAAGTGGGAGTTTCTATTCTATATACATGTGTAGGCCCTGACAGTAATAGGAGTGATTTAAAAAAGTGAGGCTGGGTATGGTGGCCCACACCTGCACTTTAGGAGGCAAAGGTGGGAGGATTGCTTGAGGCCAGGGGGTGGAGGCTGCAGTGAACTATGATCACGCCACTGCACTCTGGCCTGGGTGAGAGGGAGAGGCCCTGTCTCTTTAAAAATAAAAATTGAGATATAATGGCAGTTGGCTTATTTCTTCCTTATAGAAAGAGAATGTCTACCTAGTTTCTAGAAAACACCTTCTCTATAGGCTTGTTACTTTTTACACGAGTTTAAAAAAAATTCATATTTGTAAGAGTTCCTAACTAACAAAACACAAACATATCTCAAATGGCAATGGTGCCTGTCTGGCTAATAATTAGCTACTTCTTCAATTTTCTTCTCTGTCAAGGAAGAAGAGAGGGGAGGATATAGAGAAAAGCGTGGAGGAGGAAAAGAACGTGGAGAAGGAAAAGAGAAAGATCGCGCGTTTACTGAAAATATACTGTTAGGCATTGTTCTAGATGTTTTATTATTATTGCATTTAATCTTCGCAACTGCCTTGAGAGAAATGTTGTATTTTCTGTTATATTTTCCAGATTCTATTTTATAGGTTAGGAAATTGAATCCTGTGAAGGTTCAGTACTTTACTCAACATCCTGTTATGGGTAACTTAGGCATCAGGATGATGGCGACACTGATGTTAGTAATAATAACAATGACAACAACAAAGGTAAACACATTTAATAAATGAGATAAAAACAGTAATTATAATTGAATGGTATGCCGGTCATGTGTTATCATATATTTTATAATATCTAGGTAATCCTAGATTAACTAGATAATGACAGGTCATATATGTTATCTAGTTAATCCTAATAATCTGAAAGATTTACTATCCCATTTTACAGGTGACCAAATGGAGAATTAACACCATTAAATAACTTACCAAGGACAACACCTCAAGTGGAAGAGTGGAATTTGAAAGCCCATCTGAGGCCAGGCCCGTGTTTGTGCCACGATACCGCGTTGCCTTGTCTCAGACTGAACCCTCGGCACTTCTGAGTTTCATTTCCCATGTGCCATGATACAAAGCTACCCTTTAGTCCTAATTCACAAACTTTTGGATATTTGAGAATCCTCACATAGCCTCCCCAGAGGATACATCCATTATGTGTACTCTGGCCAGGGTAGTAAGGAAGAACCTGGGCTGGGGATTTCTGCTGTACAATACAGAGCTGTAGGACAGGTGGCAGGGCTGCTAAGAAATCCTATGATCCTGAGAAACAGGTGCCCATTTCTATCCACCCAATTCTTTTCCCTTCCTTTAACAGGAAGTTTATCCAAACTCACCATCTCCCATCTCATCAGAGAAGGGGAGGCTGAAGACGGCTTCGTCAATCATCCGGTTGGGAAGGTTTGTGTAGAACCTGCCCACTGTGGTCTCCAGGTTGCTCAACTGGTTCAGCACCATCATGCTGCCCTTAATCACAGGCAAGGCTGTTCGGTCTGGCACACCATACTTTCCTGAATTCTGTTCAGCTAGATCCCTCAGAAAAGCCAGCTCTTTCAAACCAGTCACCCCATCTAAAATGGAAAGCCGAGAGAAGACCACAGAAAGCAAAATGGTTTATATTCATTCAACCTCTTGCCATTTGGATCAAATACAGGCATGGATGAGGTCTTGTAATACCAAAGGGGTTTTTGCAGAGACCGCGTGGACTCTGGATACAAATATCAGTTCCTGCTGAGGAAACAAAGCCTGAGGCATGGTCTTCCCTGAAATAGTCAAGAGGGGAAAGGGACTCTTCACAGGGCAATGATGAAAAACATATGCATAAATAAAGGAGTCCCATTCAGTAAGAATGTGTTCTCCCCATAAATTAATTATAAAATGAAAATTCATTTCTGCATTTAATATTTAAAAAGAAAAGTAATAATTAACACATCTGTATTTAATTTAATGTAGTAGATGAAACCATAAGAGTTTTAAAGGATACAGGTTTATCCTTTCATTCCTTACTTCTTCACCTATAAAACCACTTGCCAAAGTCTCATGCAACTAAATGAAAGAATTATGGACTGCATTTACTGATGCTTCCAAACCCTGTTTCTTTAAGCTCATTTTAATTATAAACATATTCATACTTGATATTGTTAAGACAATACTGAATTTGATTTATTTAATATAAATTTTTTACATTTAGAGGGTTTTGAAAACTTTGTACAAAATTTAGGCATACTGGGAATGTATTGTTCTACAACATCTGTAATTTATAGCACAAAAATAAATGTAATACTTTTTTTTTCAGTTTGCTATTGTTGGAACATAGTCAAAAGGATTATAAACTGATTGCATATGGGCACTGTTGTAAACGAATTCAAAATGATTTCAGTCACTACTGAGGTTCTACCACTTCATTTTAAAAAGGTTGTGTCTCATGTTCCTGAAGGTTTCAACAGCAAACCATGAACTATTCAGTCATTAAAAAGAATCTGAAGCTTTCCTGGTTCATCTACCACATACATCTTTAGCATTTCTACATAGAGAGTGTACATACTTCTAGCACTGGAAGTCCACTTCTAAAATCATGGCAGAATAAAATAAAAATTAATTTCTTTTCCCCACCCCCTACCTTTTTTTTTGAGACAGAGTTTCCCTCTGTCACCCAGGCTGGAATGCAGTGGCGCAATCTTGGCTCACTGCAACTTCCACCTCCTAGATTCAAGCAATTCTCATGCCTCAGCCTCCCAAGTAGCTGGTATTACAGGTATACACCACCATGCCTGGCTATTTTTTTTGTATTTTTGGTAAAGATGGCGCTTCACCATGTTGACCAGGCTGGCTTCGAACTTCCGGCCTCAAGTGATCTGTTCCCCTTATCTCCCAAACTGCTGGGATTACAGACATCAGCCACCATGCCTGGCCTATCATTTCTTTCTTAAAACACATTATATTTAAATAAACTTGACTTTCGCTCCATGCATGCAATACTAAAGGAAAGGAAAAAATATCTGGGCCAAATTAAGTCAGAATCAGATTACTGTTCCCTTTGCATGGCACAGAGCTGAGATGGAGGGTGAGGGGTACACTCCAGAGTAAAAGTTAACACCAAAGACACGACTGGTACCTGACCTTATATCCTTGAGAAGCTCACAGAAGTAAAACAATAAAAGAAGAAAACTCGAGCAATAAATAAATTTCCCTTCTTTGTCATGTACTGTTTGAGTCTCTCAAAACGTAAAAGAAAAGTGACAAACAAGAATATCTACTAGGCAAAGAAGAGTAGCGTGGGATGGAAGGTTATGGAGGATGGAGTATGAGGTGTTACTCCATCATGAGATTTTATGCAGCAGTGGTGGTGGGTCAGTAGGGTGGCTGATTGGTAAGTACGCTGGGTTGCCTATTATCAACATGGTCATGCTAGAAACTACATTTCCCAGGATCCTCTTTTCTAGTACGCTACCAGGTTAAAAGTGCAAAACATGAGGGCTGTATTGCGAGATTTGGGGGACAAAGAAAGAAGTGGTGAGAGACAGACACTGAGGGGCCAGAATGCTCCAGTTTGTCCTACTCTTCTCTGTGTTCAGCTCCCTTTCCCAGCTGCTGACCTGCTCACTGATAGCAACCCCAGGCATGTTCCAGATGCTTCACTGAGCATGCACGGGGGCCGGCAGCAACAAAAAGCCAACATCCTTCCATGGACTTCTACACCAGGTCTCCTAATGGTCTTCCATGTTCCTAGCTTCTAGACTTCTCAGACTTTCCAGCAGGCCCCAACTTGGTTACTAAACTTTCTGAGATGTCAACTCCCCATCTTGGGTCTTTCATTTTTTTTTTCTCCCACAATTTTTCCCAGTTTCTCCCACAATTGTGTGCATTCTAATTCTGACAATAAACTCTTTTTTAAATTTAATTTTTATGGGTACATAGCAGTTGTATATATTTATGGTACACATGCGATGTTTTGATACAGGTGTTCAATGTGTAATAATCACAGCAAAGTAATTGAGGTATGAATCACTCCAATCATTTATCATTTCTTTGTACTATTAGGAACATAAAACTTCTACTGTATTAGTTATTTTAAAATATATAATAAATTACTATTGACTATAGTCACCCTATTACATTATCAAACACTATATCTTATTCATTCTATCTAACTATATTTTTGTTAGATAGAATGTAACCATTACCAATCAATACTCATTAACCATTCCCAATCCCCCCAACTTCTCTGGTACCCTTCCCAGTCTCTCATCTCCAGTAGTTCAAGTGTTTTATTTATTTAATTTTTATTTTATTTTTTGAGACAGAGTCTCACTCTATTGCCCAGGCTGGAGTGCAGTGGTGCCATCTTGGCTCACTGCAACCTTTGCCTCCCAGGTTCAAGCGACTCTTGTGCCTCAGCCTCCTGAGTAGCTGGGAATACAGGCATGGGTCACCACACTTGGCTAATTTCTGTATTTTAGTATAGATGGGGATTCACCATGTTGGCCAGTCTGGTCTCGAACTCCTGACTTCAGATGATCGGCCTGCCTCGGCATCCCAAAGTGCTGGGATTACAGGTGTGAGCCACTGAGCCTGGCCCAAGTATTTTAATTTTTAGCTGACAATAAATTTTTTTTTTTTTTTTTTTTTTTTTGAGACGGAGTCTCGCTCTGTCACCCAGGCTGGAGTGCTGTGGCCGGATCTCAGCTCACTGAAAGCTCCGCCTCCCGGGTTCACGCCATTCTCCTGCCTCAGCCTCCCATGTAGCTGGGACTACAGGCGCCGCCACCTCGCCCGGGTAGTTTTTTTTTTTTTTTTTTGTATTTTTAGTAGAGACGGGGTTTCACCGTGTTAGCCAGGATGGTCTCGATCTCCTGACCTCGCGATCCGCCCGTCTCGGCCTCCCAAAGTGCTAGGATTACAGGCTTGAGCCACCGCGCCCGGCCGACAATAAATTCTTTATTCCAAGGTTCTCTTAGTCAATCTGTTCCCCTATTTGTAAGTAAGGTGAGTGTGTCTACTCTAGTGAACCACACGTAGAAATAGCATTCTGAGAAGGAAAGAGAAAACTGGCAGTGAGGATGTGTGTCTAGTTAGATTAAAGGAAGAAAGATAAAAGGATGCTGAGATGGAAGTAACTAGAGATTCTAAAGTATGGAATTCCTGGAACACAGAAAGTGTGTAAAAGACTCTGGTTGAAGAATTTAGGACCAGTGAAGGAATGGGTGGAAGCAAGGAAGTAAGAAAGCATCTGCCTGGGCAGACCTTCAAATCTAATGGAAGAGAAGCAATCCCTTCCTTTTGGGCCTCCTTACTCCTCTACTATTGAATTTCATTCATCTTCTGTGTCTACCGATCTTCCTCACTGGGTCATAAGGATCTTGCAGACAGGAACTTTGCATAATACAGCTCTGAAACCTCAGTACCCTATGTTGTACATGGTAGGTGGTCAGTAAATTTTATTTTCCTCCCTTCCTCCTTTTCTCCCTCCCTTCCTACCTCTCATGAATGAAAGAAGCCAACACAAAGGAGAAAAGAGCAACAGGCGATCAGAGATGACACTGACAGGCACGTGCCCAGGCATCTCACTCACCTCAGTTGCATTCAGTCCTGTGCTAAGCGCTCAGAATGCAAAGAAAACTAAGACATAGTTCATGCCTGAGAAGTTAACATTCTTGTGGAAAGTGGAGGGGGGAGAGAGAGGACAGTATGTGAGCACCTTACTACAGTATAATGGAAGACATGCTTATCAGAATTAGGCACAAGGTGCCAAGGGACAAAGAGGACTGGACAGAGATCTGGGCCTGGATGGCAGAGCTCCACCTCTGAGCTATGCTGTCTGAGAGAGGAAACCACAGAAGCTTTCATAAACTCCTTTCACTGGCTTTGAGGACCCATTCTTTTTTGTTGTTGTTGTTTTGTTTTTTTGTTTTTGGAGACGAGTCTTGTTCTGTCACCCAGGCTGGAGTGCAGTGGCGTGATCTCAGCTCACTGCAAGCTCTGCCTCCTGGGTTCACGCCATTCTCCTGCCTCAGCCTCCTGAGTAGCTGGGACTACAGGCGCCCACCACCATGCCCGGCTAATTTTTTTGTATTTTTAGCAGAGACAGGGCTTCACCGTGTTAGCCAGGATGGTCTCGATCTCCTGACCTCGTGATCCGCTCACCTCAGCCTTCCAAAGTGCTGGGATTACAGGTGTGAGCCACAGAGCCTGGCCTTTGAGGACCCGTTCTTTACCAGGTACTATGTTAAGAACTTTCAACACAATCATATATTGCTTATTTATTATTACAACAATGCTATGCACTAGATTTTACTATTTTTCATTTCACAGATAAAACTGCAGTCTAAAGAGATTAAGTAATTTGCCATAAGCCACACGACTAGCAAATGCAGACAGCAGCTAAGGACCACTAGACAACAGAGCCTGTGTTCTCTCAAGTGTGGTCTAGAAAACATTTGGAAGAGAATCACCCTGGCCAAAATGAAGATTCCTGAACCCCTCCTAAGAGGATACGAATAAGAGTCTGAGAGCAATGCCTGGAAATCTGCATTTTAAAGCCATTCCCCAAGGAATCCTTAGCATATCAGAATATGAGGCCCACTGTCTCTAAACCACATGGTTCTGCATGGAAATTTTGCAGGTGACAAAAGAAACAAAAGATAGTAGGTGGGAAAGGCTGCTCAAGACTTGGCTTTTTTTTTTTTTTTTTTTTTAGACAGAGTCTTTCTCTGTTACCAGGCGGGAGTGCAGTGGCGCAATCTCAGCTCACTGCAACCTCTGCTTCCTGGGTTCAGGCGATTCTCCTGCCTCAACCACGCCCAGCTAATTTTTATATTTTTAGTAGAGACAGGGTTTTACCACGTGGGCCAGGTCTTGATCTCTTGACCTCGTGATTTGCCCACCTCGGCCTCCCAAAGTGTTGGGATTACAGGCGTAAGCCACCGTGCCCAGCCAAGACATGGCCTCTTNAGTCTTTCTCTGTTACCAGGCGGGAGTGCAGTGGCGCAATCTCAGCTCACTGCAACCTCTGCTTCCTGGGTTCAGGCGATTCTCCTGCCTCAACCACGCCCAGCTAATTTTATATTTTAGTAGAGACAGGGTTTTACCACGTGGGCCAGGTCTTGATCTCTTGACCTCGTGATTTGCCCACCTCGGCCTCCCAAAGTGTTGGGATTACAGGCGTAAGCCACCGTGCCCAGCCAAGACATGGCCTCTTAAACACAAGAGAAGATGGCCACTTTGAATACTGAGGGCAATGGGCCTGAAGATGTCATGGAAGAAAAGCAATGTGTTAATAAGTGGAGAGATACAATATGGCTAGAAAACAGTGCTGCACTCAGACTAGCGGACAGACTGAATAGTAAAAGGGGAAAAAGGGAGTAGTAGCTTGAATTTGCCAATTTCTAAACCCTTTTACATTCTGTCATTCAATAGCAGCACAATCCATTTTAATGAGTGTTTACTGTACATTAAGGCTAATCCTCACAACAACACTGCAAAGTAGATAATGCTTATCTCCATTTTACAGCTAAGGAAGCTGAGGTGGAGAAAGTGGCAGAAGAGGCTTCAGGTGGTGATTCTGTAGGAAAATGTGATATTCACAGATCGGTAGCACAGAAGAATCTAGGTCAGTGCTTTGGCTTCCTGCAGCTTAAACCAATGAGATAAGTTAAAACCTTAGATAATCCTAGAATATGAAGAACTGAAAAAAAAAGGTGGGACGGGGAGATGCTGTATAAAATCCTCTGCAAGACCATGCAAGTGGAGAATAGGTTTAGAAACAAGCAGTTAGTTGGAGAGAGAGATGAAGAGAAAGGAACCTTCTAACACGCCCTAAATACCAACATCAGGTAGAGAAAGAGCTGCCTGGTTGCCTTTTCCCATAGCCTTCATCCAAGCACACTGTTATGATTCTTCTTCTTTTTAAAGCAGCATACATTTAGAGGGATCTTTGATCTGAAAGGAAAATCTTGAAATACTACCTACCGTTCATGAGGGCATAGGTGAGAATCATTACGGAGTTGTTTAGAAAGCTATTTTCTTCATTGATGACTCGGAGAGTTGCTTTTTTATCTTCTTCCGAAGAGTCCTTTGATGTAATGCCAGCTGACAGGTAAATGATGACCATGTCTGTATCTAAGCAAAAACACATCAATTGAATGCTCTATTTGGATTCTGGCTAAAGGCAGCAGTTCAGTTTCCTGTTCATGTCCTTGGACTTCCCCACCTCGAGGACCTGCCTCGCCCATGGTTCCTAGTTCCTCCCATTTGATGCTGTGGCTTTCATCCCCCTGCTTCTGCCTTTCTTCCATCCCACCCTTTCTGGACAATGAGGCCACATTTATGCAGCATCGGGTAAGGATGTTCCACATATATTTACCAGATAAAAGGAGGTGATTTCCTTTAGGCACCCATGGTTATAGTAATTTAAGCCAATCCAAATGGAAATCTCTCCTGCCTTCTGAAACAGATGATGCAGAATGGGACTTATCCTTTCCTCTGTGATGCAGGAACACCACCATGAATGCTTGTTTCTTGAGGATCAGGCTTTAAAATGATGATTCTTTCAGGGCTCTTCAGGCACATAATGTTATTCACTCCTGTACTAAATATCTCTAGGTAATTTTCATTGAAAAATCTCATCAGTAGAGCAGTGAAACATGGACTTAGAAGCCAGTTGACTGTGTTCAAAGCCCAGCTCTGCTACTTACAAGCTACATCTGGGTAATTGAGGCAAATTTCTCAACCTTTCTACACCTAATTTTGTCTATAAAATGGGAGTAAAGACAGGACTGACTTAATAGTGTTGCTGTGAAGAATAATTGGTTATTTTAAGTAAAGACTATCAGCAAAAAGGTGATGACAAAAAGAAGATAAAAGAGAGAAAAAAAAAAAGAAACTACAACATACACACAAAATGAAAACAAAAACCATGCCATTGGATTGAAGTAGCAGCCCTGAGTTAGAATTGAAATTATTTTCCAAACAGGGCTGAGAGGTAGAATAACTGAGAGTTAGGTTGGTCCAGTAGAACTTCTGTCAAGTGGATTGACTAAAAAAAACAAAGGTGATAAATTTCCTACAATTAGAGATAAATAAGCAGAGGCTAAATGACCACAATAAAAAGAGGGAAGTCAGAGTGCTGGACTTTTATATCCTCTTTCTAATCTGCAATTCTTTGATTTAACATATATATATGTGTGTTAAATATATATGTTAAATATATATGTTAAATGTGTGTATGTGTGTGCTTATGTGTGTGTGTGTATGTGTGTATGTGTGTATATATATCTATATTAAGACTGAATCTTGTTCTGTCACCCAGGCTGGAGTGCAGTGGCATGATCTCAGCTTACTGCAACCTCCCCCTCCAGGGTTCAAGCAATTCTCATGCCTCAGACTACTGAGCAGTTGGGACTACAGGCACGCGCTACTATGCCCAGCTAATTTTTTGTATTTTTAGTAGAGATGGGGTTTCACCATGTTGGCCAGGCTGGTCTTGAACTCCTGACCTCAAGTGATCTGCCCGCCTCTGCCTCCCAAAGTGCTGGGATTATAGGCTTGAGCCACTGCACATGTGGACATTTTTAGGACATTCTACATATTTTTTACTGAGAAATAAAAATCTATGTAATATGTTATATACTTATTTCTTCAGGTTTTGGTTATTGTTTTTTAGTTGAGGTTGCTCTAAAGTGACTGTGGCAGGCAACCTCAAACTTGGTCCCTTAGTGATTCCATGTCCTCCAAATTCATTCACCTCCTGGGGTAGTTGCCTTCCTTGAGCGTGGCTGGATTTAGTGAGTCACTTATAGTGACTAGAATGCAGCAGAGGTGAAGGAACATCAAGACCAAGACTAGGTTACAAACAGACTGTGGCTTCTGCAAGGGGGGCGCTTTCTCATTCTGAAGAAAGCCAGCTGGCAGGTTGTAAACAGTCCTAGGAAGAGGCAAGGAACAGAGGCCCTTTGAACTGAAAATCCTGCCAGCACAAGTGTGAGTGAGCTTGCAAGCAGCTATTTCCTCAGTAGAACTTTGAGATGACAGCAGCTCTGGTCAACAGGTTGACTGCAATCTAAAGAAACTTGTTGGGCCAGAGGCACCCAGCTATGCCGGGCCCAGATTCCTGATGTACAGAAACTATGAGACAATAAAGATGTATTAAGCTACAGAATGTTGGAATAATTTGTTACACAGCAATAGTTAATGAATACGGTTACCCTTTAAAAAATTATCCTAATGGTGAAGACACAAAGCTTGAATTTCCTTCAGTTTATACATTTCCATTTTAGATGTAAGTATTCTCTATTATGCAGAATTGAACAGTTAACTTATAATGTATGAATATCATAGATAACTGAACTGAGTTTAACAGAGTTTGACTCTAAGAAACAAATGCATTCAAAGTTCTTCTTATTTACTCCTAATACTTAATACCAATTTTGATACTTGAACATTCTCTAGTGAACATTAACTGCACATTTAAATTTCACTATTTAGTTATCAGAGATTAGGAAGTGAATGCTGATGCAAAAAGAAAATCCACACATTTTAGGAAGATTCTTGTCTTAAATTAGATGTCAACAAACCAGATGTCAATATTTTTTCAAAGTTGTATATACAGTTCAGTAAATTATTTTATAAGGACCCTAAACAGTTCATTTAAACTTCAGACTGAAAACACAAAACAAAATTGCTAGATAAAAAAAAATAGATATAGATATAGCATAGGAGGATCTATGGTATGACACAAACCATCTGCTCATCACAAAAGTACATGTGTGATAAATTCCTGGACACATTTAGGCTGACCTAAAGGAGAACCCTAGTGTCTAAGTTTTTTCACTTAGCCTTATGATTCTGCATAAAATACACTGTCATTTAGAGCTGTTTCTAGGGCAAAGGTCCATGTTTGGAAAGCCAGAAGGCTTGTAGCCCTTGAGCTCCTTTGGTAGCCAAGCACATTTTCTTTCCATTCCAACAATAAGACATACACTCTGTAAGTATCCTTGCTGGCTCTGCCCAACCCCTGACTTCATTCCCACCTTATCCTCAAGAACAATTGAATTATTTTTCCATTCTTATCAGATCTGTCAAATTTGGTTTGATTTTTTTTTTTAATGCATTGGGATATTCCCTTTTTAGTCACCCAGTTAGAGCAATTTTAGGGGCGAATAATTATAGGGACTTGGGGTAGAGCAGAGATGCAGCATGTAACTGGAAGAAAATGTAATAGCTCTCCATTTGGTGAGTCTTTCTGTAAGCCACCAGGCATGTCTTGGGGTCAACATCAAAAGGGGAAGAGCAACACAAATTTGGGCTTTGCCCATACCATTAGGTCTCCACTCTTAATCATCTTTAATTGAGGTTCATTATGATCCTCAACTAAAAAGCTCCAAAACAAATTCAGAACAAACAACTCCAAGATGTTAATGCTGTCAGTTAAATATCTACCATGAGACTGAAGAAAGGGTCAGAACCGGACAAGTTTTAGACTTTCTGGTTGGTACAAGGCAAATTAGTGTCAACCAATAATGATTTATGACATGTAGTTTATTTTTATATGGCTACCAATGTGGGCATACTACAGTGTACTTTCATCATGTACAGACTAACCCTTGCAATGATCGTCAAGAGTAGGTCTTATTTATTTGAATAACCTCACAGGTGGCAACCAAAACAGCACCAGATATACAGTAGACATTAAATAATTGTCTGTAGAGTGAAGAGAAATAGTGATGTATAGAGTTTACACTAGAATAAACTTCTAGGAAGTACATACAGACCCCTCGCTATACTGTTGCCTAGGCCATGGCCATCTTTGGGCCTGAGGTCAACTTGGGACATCTAGGGTATCTAATCTAGCTTAGCTGGAGCTAGAAGTCTTATAGGAAACTGAATAGCATAATCACAGCAAATATACATTGGATATTTATGATGGAATCCTGGATATTATCATCCCTCCATTTACAGATTAGGAATCCAGGTCTGGAGAAAATAGAACAATATAGACAAATTCACAAGGTTAGAAAAATTCCAGAGTAGAACACTGGTTGAAATCCATAACCTGCATAACTCCTGGGCTATACAGCCTGAGAGTACCCTGGGACCGCTCCTTAACAAACTGGACAACGCTCATTCCTGAAGTCTTTTCTTCATACAAACTAATCTAGATTATTTTTTCTCTCAACTGTCAGTAAAAGCTATAAACTAGAGGTGAGTGAGCTAAGCCTTAGAAACATCTTACTTGGCCTAAAAAGGGTTCCTCTGAGTATTTAGAAAACTGTGCCTTCAAAATTTGTCCAAGTCTCTAATGGTCAATCTTCTTGCCATGTTTTGTTTGCCAACATTAAGAAAACAAACACAGAAAATCCAGAGGAGAAATGCCTCCCATCAAACCAGCCTCCTGCTCACATGCAGTGCAGGAATGTCTGTGAGAAGAGATTTAATGAGGTCTTTATTCACAGCTTTAAAGCTGGAACAAATGTCAGCATTTGAAAATCAAGGGATTTCACATAAAAATCCAGATTTCTGGCATCTCTTGAAACAGAAGATCTGGCAGCACTGGGCAGACATTCTTGCTCAATGGACTGAACAGAGGAGCAGCTGCCCTCTGGATGGTGCATGCTCCGTGTGACCATGTTCTCCAACTCATCCTCGTTACCTTCCCCCAGCTCACATGTGCTGCCTGGCCACTGTGGGCATCTGAGTTTGCAACTGCTAGTCTAACATTTCTCTCCATTATTTGAAAAGCGTAATAATCGGCCGGGTGCGGTGGCTCAAGCCTGTAATCCCAGCACTTTGGGAGGCCGAGATGGGCGGATCATGAGGTCAGGAGATAGAGACCATCCTGGCTAACATGGTGAAACTCCGTCTCTACTAAAAAATACAAAAAACTAGCCTGGTGAGGTGGCGGGCGCCTGTAGTCCCAGCTACTCAGGAGGCTGAGACAGGAGAATGGCGTAAACCCAGGAGGCGGAGCTTGCAGTGAGCTGAGATCACGCCACTGCACTCCAGCCTGGGCGACAGAGCGAGACTCCATCTCAATTAAAAAAAAAAAAAGAAAGAAAAAAAGAAAAGTGTAATAATCAAAACTAGACTTTAAAGACAGTTTGATGACAGAATTCAGTAGAAAGAACACGTCTAGTGAGGAACGCTGACGGGTGGGTGGCGTTGACAAACAGGCCAATCTGCCTTGAGTACTTGAGTTCAGCCTTGTTAACTGACCTTACTGAACCAAGGGCAACTTTACACTCAGCCACCCCATAATATTGGCTTGTGGAGATAGCTGATGCTTGCCAAAGCTGGTAGGCCAAATTCTAAGATGATCTAAATGAGCAACATCCTGTATATACTGAATGTGTGCATAACCTGTAACTTGCTTCTAAGAAGAAGAATATGGCAAGTAATGAGCCATCACTCCTGTGATTGTGCTATGTATCCTTGCAAAGATGGATGGATGTTTGCCGAGGTCCCTGATAAACTCACTTTGAGTTAATCACAAGCAAGAGTAATCTGATTAAATCAAGAGGGAGAGCGGGGCTGATCTACTCAGATGAGCTTGTTACAGGAGGGTCCAAGCCTTCTCTGAAGCCAGGGATTTGAAGAGATGCTCTTCCATTGGCCTTGAAGAAGTAAATGAAATGAGTCTCACAGTTGCAAGGAAATGAATTCTGCCAACAAACATGGGAGCTCATGTTTGTTGAACCTTAGCGTGAATGAACCTTAGCATGAACCTTAGGACTCTGAATGAACGGTAGTCCTGCTGACACTTTGATGGTAACATCGTGAGACCCTAAACAGAGGACTCAGCTAAGTTGTACCTGGACTCCTGACCCAAAAAAACTGTGAGATAACAAATGTATATTGTGTTAAACTGCTAAGTTTGTGGCAATTTGTTATGCGGAAACATAAAACTAACACACCATGTACCATCGTTAGTTATAATTACAGTAGCTTCCTTCTTTTGAGGATCCATTATGTGCTAGGCACTATGCTTTGCATTAATCAGTGCTTAGCTTAAACACAGACACAATGAAGGGCTTGGAAATCTATTCTTTAAATTTATCTCAATAGGATACATTAATGTTTTCAAACAAAGAAAAAAACTGTAAACAGATTTTTTATTTTTTTTTGAGATGGAGTCTCGCTCCGTCACCAGGCTGGAGCGCAGTGGCGCGATCTCGGCTCACTACAACCTCCGCCTCCTGGGTTCAAGAAATTCTCCTGCCTCAGCTTCCCAAGTATCTGGGATTACAGGCATGTGCCACCACGTCCAGCTAATTTTTATAGTTTTAGTAGAGACGGGGTTTCATCATGTTGGTCAGGCTGGTCTCGATCTCGTGACCTCGTGATCCGTCCTCCTTGGCCTCCCAAAGTGCTAGGATTACAGGCATGAGCCACCACACCTGGCCTATAAGCAGATTTTTTTAAAATAAAAGGAAAAATGAAATAGATTCCTTTAAGTAGTTCCAAAGCATGAGCTCCATTTCAAGTATCTTTTCCCTTACTTTAGCATGCATCCTAATTCCAGATTTTCTTTAATATATAAAAATTAAATTAGAGGCCAGGCGTGCTGGCTCACGCCTCTAATCCCAGCACTCTGGGAAGCTGAGGTGGGGGGATCACAAGGTCAGGAGTTCAAGATCAGCCTGACCAACAGGGTGAAACCCCGTCTCTACTTAAAATACAAAAATTAGCCAGGCATGGTGGCGCATGCCTGTAATCCCAGCTACTCAGGAGGCTGAGGCCAGAGAATCGCTTGAACCCGGGAGGTGGAGGTTGCAGTGAGCCGGGATTGCTCCATTGCACTCCAGCCTGGGTGACAGAGTGAGACTCTGTCTCAAAAAAAATAAATAAATAAATAAATTAGAGTGCTTTTGTACATCTGAAAGGCTGTGCTCATCTAAATGACAGCTGGTTAGAAGAAGGAAGGATCAAGGCAAGAATTCCTGCTGCCCGCTTCACGTCCACATGTGCACAGGCAGACATTCACTCTAAGTCAAAGAGGAAGCAAAGCTGACAATTAGCATTAGAAAGGATGTGGAGATTCCCTTAGGACATAAGTGCAGACATGATCTAAACAAAGGGGCAGGAAGAGGAAGCTCAGAGAGTCAAGAAATTGTACAGACTGACCATCTTTGATTGGGAAAGATGAGAAAAATCCAGTTAACATCCTAGTATTCGATGATGATGAAGACAACACATAACAATTTTATCCCAAATGAATTTTTTTTTTTCTTTTGAGACAGCGTCTCGCTCTGTCGCCCAGGCTGGAGTGCAGTGGCATGATCTCAGCTCACTGCAACCTCTGCCTCCTGGGTTCAAGTGATTCTCCTGCCTCAGCCTCCCGAGCAGCTGGGACTATAGGCAACCGCCACCACGCCCGCCTATTTTTTTTGTATTTTTAGTAGAGGTAGGGTTTCACCATATTGGCCAGGCTGGTCTCGAACTCCTGACCTTGTGATCTGCCTGCCTTGACCTCCTAAAGTACTGGGATTATAGGCATGAGCCACCACACCTCACCCCCAATCAATTTTTTTTTTAATCCCTCTACGCTGGGCACAGTGGCTCATGCTTGTAATTCCAGCACTTCGGGAGGCAAAGGCAGGTGTATTGCTTGAGTTCAAGAGTTTGAGATCAGACAGGTCTCAGTCAGTGAATCCCTTTCTTGACCAAAAATACAAAAATTAGCTGGGTGTGGTGGTGTACGCCTGTGGTCCCAGCTACTTGGGAGGCTGAGGTATAAAGATTGCTGGAGCCCAGGAAGTCAAAGCTGGAGTGAACCATGATCACGCCACTGCATTCCAGCTTGGACAGAGCAAGATCCTGTCTCAAGGTAAATAAATAAATAAATAAATAAATAAATAAATAATAAAATCTCTCTAAGCATCATTGTGTGATCAATTTACAATATATTCCTATTGCCATCTTTATCTATTATGCTTGTAAGTCCTCTGAGAGAACACACTCACTTGCTTGGAACTTTGTGTTATTGTTTGTGCTTCGAATCAGCTGAAATGCCTTTTGGAATCCTACTGCGTGCTGGGTAGGACTGTCTGAAGACTTCACGTTGCTAACAAAGGTGGACATTTTCCTTTTTGTCTCACTGGTAGCTGGAGACAAGAAGGTCTTATAGCACTGGTCTAGTGAGCAAGTCCGGACGGTATCTGCCACAGTTAACACAGAAATCTGCAGGAAAGAAAAAAAAAAACCCAACTTGTTATCCTACCATTTAAAGATTTATTTGTTTACGTAACAGAAGAGCCCAAGGAACGAGAAGGCCTACAGAACAGAGTCTGAGAGTTTCAAAATAAATCCCTGGAGCCATCAATCTATCAAATTTGAAAAGGATCCATAAGGATTGGTAAAGTGGGGAAACCCCTAGAGTTTGGTTTTTGTTCCAAGATGAAGTAGTAGTACTGTGTTCATATATAATATTAAACACACGCACAAACTATTTTATGCAGAGAAAAGTCATAGCAAGAATGAACTATCCTGGTTTTCAACCTGGAGGTGAGGGTGAGGGTAAGAGAGTAAGGTGTGTGTGTTTTAAGCCACTAAGTTAGTGAGTAAAACCTCTGGAGTTGGCAAAGTCAAAATGATGAAGCAGAAAATGTCCACACACAATAGATTATCATTAGCTGTACCCACAACAATCTTGCGATAAAGTTCAGCCATCCACCAGCATCTAAATCCCCCACCCCTCTCCTCCTCAGCGTAACCTCCAGTGTGAAAGTCATGGCTAATTAGAAACCTTACCATAAGCCATAAAGAAGTATAAGACTAAGGTTGGTGGTAGTTACAAAAGAGATTTTTGGAATAGTGGCTGCTTCCTCAAATATTAGAATAATACTCTTTTCCCAAAGTCCTTTTAAAGATGGATTTAAAAAAATATACAGATGGTCCCTGACATACAATGGTTTGACTTTACGATGGTGCGAAAGTGATAGGCAGGCAGTGAAGCTGTACTTTCAATTTTGGATCTTTTCCCAGGCTCCTGATACTCTCTCATGGTGCTGGACAATGGCGTCAAGCCACAGCTTCCAGTAAGCCATGCAATCACAAAGGAGAACCGCTGATACAGTATTCTGCAGTGTACTACTATATTCAATAAACTACATGAGATAGCCAATACTTTATTATGTTATAAAATAGGCTTTGTGTTAGATGATTTTCCATAACTGGGGGCTAACCTAAGTGTTCTGACAATGTTTAAGGTAGGCTAGCCCAAGCTATGATGTAACTCAGGTGTATTAAATGCAATTTCAACTTATGACAGATTTATCAGGATGTAACTCCATTGTAAGTCAAGGAGGATCTGTTATATCACAAAACAATAAAGTACTTTAAAAAAGGCATTCAAGGAGAACTTCATGCCATTGGGGTCACAGGGGTCACGGTCACCTTGTCATGTTCATCGATGGCACTGAGGATGACCTGAGCAGCGTCCTTGGCAATCTGAAGCTGAGTGTCTGTGACCGAAGCCCCGTGGTCCAGAATCACGACTATGTGCTTTGACTGCGGCCGGACTGTAGAGACGTAGATGGGTCTGCAGGGAGAATAAGCTCTCTGGGGTCAGTCTTGGTTTAGGTAAAGGGCCTCAACACAGCTGTGAACATTACAGTGCATGGGGCATGTTGGTCTCTGTGTTCTCCCAGAGATGGCACAAGGATGGAGGGATCCACATGGAAGGAGAAACCATACTGGTGCATTGAAAACAATACCTAAGACAATAATACCTAAGACAACAAGACAACAAGGTGTGTCTGTGGAACAGGTATGGGTAATTTATGCCTTTAAAGATCAAAGCAGACAAGAGAAGCTTTTCAGCAGCAAACCCTTTTGGAGGTTGGCTTTTTCAGTATCACTAACACCCTGCTTTTCTCTCTCTCTCTTTTTTTTTTCCCAGAGAAAAGCAGGATGTTAGTGATCTTTAACTCAATGCATTCTGCACAGCTCAAAACTTCTAGTAGTTAAAATCCTCATATAAAATATGTACAACCTCTGCTTGGTATTGCCCGGTGTACCTGTTTTGCTAAAGGGTGTGGATGTGGCAGCCCCTTAGGCTGAGAGATCAGTCAAGGAGAAAAAGGTCCCCTCACCAGGGCTGGATTATCCTCTGCAGACTTGCAGAGTGAGGCTTGGCTAGAAGTGAGGCAGGCTATAACTCGTGAGCATGCTGAGCAGCTTTGAATGGCAGGTTTGGTTCCTCTTTTCTTATACAAAGGCTCCTGCTAAGAGGCCCCTTTCCTTTCTGGACTGAAACAATTCACATAGGTCAGCCACCAAAAGGCCCCTTATCTGAGCATTTAAAACTGTGCCATCAAAATTTGTCCAAGTCTGTGATAGCCACTCTTCTTGCCAGGTTTTTGTTTGCCAACATTGAAAAAAAGGGAGTTGGGGGCAGCCACAAAGGAGAAATGCCTCCCATCAAAGCAGCCTTCTGCTAATGTGCAGTGCAGGAAGGTTTGTGAGAGGAGGTTTAATGAGGTCTCTATTCACAGTTTTAAAGCTGGAACAAATTAGAAGGAGTTTAAGAAAGCAAATCAGCCTCAAGAGAATTCTCTCCTTTACTGACACCCCTAAAACACTAGATTTTCCTGTGAAATGTTAGATGCCAGCTGAATCACAAAAGCCTGGGCACAAATTAAGAAATGTAGGCAAAGTACCAAAAAAACTCAAAATCTGGCCAACTTTACACTAGTTGTTCTCAAGCCCAAAGTCCTGCAGTAATTACTAAAGTACCACTGTATTTTCACTAGTCGATACCATTGAGCCACTAGGGAAATGGAATAAAAAGAATCCAGGAGAGGTAGCTACAGAAATGAAACAGAGAACAGAAAAGAAGGAAAATATGATCATCTCAACACTGACAAGTAGGTCAAATATTTAACTTTTTAGATTCTCCAAGCTAGGTGGGTGGATTTTCTTTAAAATGACACACTTCCTTTGTTCAAATTCAATTCACATAAATGAAACTTGGGATATGTGTTGGCATCGTCACATTAAGTTGTTAAAAGCTGCTTTAATGGGATATATAAATAGTGATGTTAAATGCACAAACTGGGGGGAAGTCCTCATAGAATGACTGGTATCCAACAGTTCCTTTCTTGTGTTGCTATGTCCTGAAATCCATTCCATACTTGCAATGGATGTAGAGAACTTGGAAAGGCATCATAGGAAAGCAGTTAGGACAAGAGATGCGAATCGCAGTCTATGAGGAGAGAAATGTGGATTATTTAGCCAAGGGAAAAGAGGTTCAAGGGCTAATCAGTGCAGATTTAGGGTGGAGATACATGAAAACTTTCCAAATTGCCTTGTGTTGGTCAATGCTGATTTTGACAAGGTTTCGCTTTCCTTTTTAAACTTTCCTTCACGGGTGCTTCATTAAAATCAGCAAGCCATCTAGCCTATCTCTTCTTAGAAGCAAATGAGAATTAGATGGTTCATGGTGGCCTTTGTTCTCGTGAGAAGCTATGGCCATGGCTTCTGGTCCAGTCTCCAAGACACCCAAGTCTTCACCAGAATGTATGGGGAGGGAAAGGAAGAAACCAAACACACAATAAAAATATCTTAGGATGGCCGGGCACGGTGGGTCATGCCTGTAATCCCAGCACTTTGGGAGGCCGAGGTGGGCGGATCACCTGAGGTCAGGAGTTCGAGACCAGCCTGGCCAACTTGGCGAAACCTCATCTCTACTAAAAATACAAAAATTAGTCAGGCTTGGTGGTGGGCGCCTGTAATCCCAGCTACTCGGGAGGCTGAGGCAGGAGAATCGCTTGAACCCAGGAGGCAGAGGTTGCAGTGAGCCGACATCATGCCATTGCATTCCAGCCTGGGCAACAAGAGCAAAACTCCTTCTCAGGGAAAAAAAAAAAAAAAAAAAAAAAAAAAACTTAGGAAAAGCACAGATGAAGTATTTTCCTTGGGGAAAAATTCTGGATACAATTTAAAGTGAAGACGAAGGGAAGCTAAAGTAATTGTGTAGACTCCAGAAAATGGTGTGAAAAGTGGGTGCCCTGCACTACAGCTCCAGATGTTCTGGCATCAAACATCTGACACGGCAAACAGGAAACTGCCAGGATTAAATAGGAAAGTGTATTTCCTTCGGTGGGTTCTATAATTAATGAGTCTTGTCATACAAATTATCTCACCATTATTGCCCTTCTGGCTACATGGTAGAATCTCAAGTCATGTCTGTGAGTGAGAAAAGCAGGATGTTAGTGATTTTTAATTCAATGCTTTCTGCTCACCTCAAAACTTCTAGTAGTTAAAATCTGCATGTAAATTTCATGCAGTATGGCCAAGCATGTCATCATAGAAAGGGAAGCTGAGTATAACAAACTCTACTCTGAGATATGTTATAAAGTTATGCTCAAGGGCTGCCCTATAGACAAGGTACCATCATTCACATTTCAGCAAAGAATTCTGAAACTCAAAATACTCTAGGTGCTTCACACAATTTGACTTCATGAGTAAGCACCTTTTTTTATTTGGCATGTTACATAGCTATAGAAAAGCTCTGGATTTTGTAATTTGCCCTTGCCTGGAATTTCACATCCACATATACCAAATGGTAAATTCATTTCAGAACAAGCACAAATTTCTGAATCCACAGCTTAGAGGTATAAGCATGAGTAGAAACGAGAAGTTTTATCTTTCATGTAGATCACTCTTAAACAATAATTAAAAACTTCAGAATGCAAGTCAACATACCTACTGCGGTGTTCGTAGCTGCCCTTACACCGGAACTTGTGTGCTGGGAAAACAGTGAAAATTCCTTCTTCTGAACTGAAATATTGCCACTTAATTCCAGGGTTGGATTTCAGGTTGTCTGCAAGAACTAGAGGGGTGAGGAAAATGAAGTATAACCACCAAATCCACAGGTGCATGCAGGCACCGCTTCTCAGGCATCTGTTTTGCATAAACCGCTTGTACTATGAAGAAATCCCACTAGATACAAGGTTGTAAATTTTCTATGAAATATTTGCTTTCTGCCCCTTAAAAAATACCCTAAGAACAGAAAATACAATGTTTCAGCTAAGTGAAGCTATTACTCTTAATATTGTACCATGACATTGTGTGTCTTGGATTCTTTTTCCAGTGCAAATGATTCACTTGCATTAATCTCTCCCTGCACTGAGCTGGCCCCTGTTGGGCCAGCACACACTAGTTGGCTTGGGGTGCAGTCTGTAACTGTAGAAAACAGTGATGTTAACAGGCCTCATTGCCAGAGGGACTAGACCTGTGACCTTAACCTTGCCTTTGCTTCACAATGAAGGAAACAGCATACATGGTACTTAAAAAGACAGGCCATCATTGTCTGGTTAATCTGTTACTTATGGAAAGATTCCTCTGTGCCAGGTGCTGGAATACAGGCTTCCTTATGTTATCTCATGTCATCCATAAAGCAACCCCAAGATGTGGGTGGTATTGTTATCACTACTTTGGAGTCGAGAAAATATGCTTAAGTGATTTGTCAAAGACCTCCTCAGTAAATGGCCAAGCTGAGATTCAAACCTGGCTGTCCTGACTCGTGTTCCTTACATCATGCTGTACTGCCTCCCTTTATCTACACAGCATTCCTACCGCTGACCTGCATCTGTCATTCCCTCAGCCCACCTTGTTGTATGCAATCCTGTCCCACAACCTCCATGAAGTCTTTCTTACCCTCTCCCGCAATCAGAATTTCCTCTCTTTTCTGAGCTCTTAGGATCTTTTGCTCTGCTCCATTCTGACTCAGCTACTTATTACACACTTACTACGTGCTGGTCACTGCTTTACATTTGGCAAGATATACAAAGATGAGCACAAAACAAGCCCTATTGTAATAACTGATATACAAGCAGAGTTATACAGATGGAAATGGAACAAAAAGAAATTCAGTTGCGGGAAGATTCCAAGCAAACATAAAAAGGAAGGAATGCGTGAGGTGTATTTGACCAGAAAATACATTAAGCTTTAAACACCCATGTGATCAAATAAGGATCTGTTTGTATGACTGTAAGGGCTGAGGCTGAGATACGACTCTAACAATGATGAGGGATCTTCACTTCTACTGTAGACAAAGAGCTTTCACACAGGATATTTAAGTTTCACAAAATACTACATGATATGTAGTCTTATCTTCAGATTGCAATGAGGAAACTGAAGCTCAAAGAAATTAAATGGCCCTTTATAACACTGCCATGTTTTATTTTCTTCATAGCATTTATCACCATCTGAAATATCATTTAATACCAGTTCATTCTTCTCTTCTCCTTCCCCACCCCAGTTAAATTTTAAGATGCAAGCAATGAAGAACTTGGCCTTGTCCCCCCTATAGCCTAGAACAATGCATGCACAGTGAGTGTAAATAGTTCCTACACAAATGAATATCCACGGCTAGTAGGTGGTAAGATCATGCTTTAACATAGCTCTTCTGACTCTGTGTTTCTCACTAAATCCTTCGGCCTCAAATAAAAGTGGGTGGACTAATTACGGTATTATGTTTTTATACCATATGTAGCATCAGGAATTACATTATGAAATGGGAGCTGCAAAGATTTGCAGGATATTGTGGGGGTGATGGTTCCCTGTGAACTCAGGTGCAACAGTCATGTGCCTGCCTCCTCTCCTCTAGAGCATCATGAACTCCAAGAAGGTAAGATGATGGTCTACTCTGTCTCCTTGGCACTCAGGACAGTGGCTGTGCTGTTCTGGAGGTTTGTTATATTAGCAGGACTGAATTCCTATTCTATTTTTTATTTAAAAAATTTTTTTGAGACAGGGTCTCACTCTGTCGCCCAGATGGGAATGGAATCACAGCTCACTGCAGCCTTATTCTCCTGGGCTCAAGTGATCCTCCTGCCTCAGTCTCTTGCATAGCTAAGACTATAGGTGGGCACCATCACACTCAGCTAATTTTTTTTATTTTTGTAGAGACAGGGTGTCACCATGTTGCCCAGGCTGGCCTCAAATTCGTGGCCTCAAGTGATCCTTCTGCCTTAGCCTCTTAAAGTACTAGGATTACAGGCACAAGCCACCGTGCCCAGCCCCAAGATTTTATCTGAGACAGGCAGGCCTTGCTTTCAGTCTCCGCTGTCTCTAGTTCACTGTATTTATATCCACTATTATTCTGATGTTTGCTTGGCTTTGATCAACTTTTCATGACTTGTTCTTGGCCTACCATGGGCAGGGAACAGCTTTTAGGAATGGCGGTAAGGAGAAAAAAAATATTAAATCCTTACCTACAAAAGAAAGACTAATTCAGGGAGATTGGAAATATACACTAAACTTTTAATTAATTATCACAGTATCTGATCAAGAGCTTGGGTGAGGTACAGAGAAGGGCTATGGAAATCCAAAGATAGGAAAGATCTACCTGTGGTCATTGAGATGGTGTTGTGAACAAGTGCTGAGTGAGCGCCTATGACCATCTAGGGATTATGCTAGGTGCCTTCTACAAAGTATGGTGGACTTTTGCCATTTGGGCATGTACCTTGAAAACATACCCACCTCCCAAGATGACCAATGTGCAAGAGGAGGGGAGTGAGAGCTTTGCAGCAGGGTCACTACAGAGAGTGCTCAATTAGCAAGACAGGAAGCCAGAGGCCAAGTTCCTCTCAATGACTTGTTAAAGGACAGTGTACATAAGTGCACAGCATGTGCTGTTGCCATCTACATATGATGTAGAGTGCGGAGTGACAATATATTCAACTCCTTTCCCTTTTTCTATCCGAGTGAGGATCATCACTTTTAATGTTTTATTTACTTTGCAGGGGTCTTTCTGCCATTAGCAATATGTTATCTGAGGACTACCTTTTTGAGCCATGGCAAATATTTTGATTGTGTTCCAAAAATTAACACATGTGACAGTCATTAAACTTTGTGGTTGGTGTTAAAATGCCAGTTTCATCTTTATTTCTAGCATGTACATACTCAGGTATGACTTTAGTGCTGGCTCCACCTATCACTGGAACAATTTCAAAGCACGAGGCAAAGATAAAGACATTGGTCAATAAACCTCATTTTAGACTAATTGTTAACAATAACTTACAAAGAAGAAAATGCTGGAACAACATGTGACTATTCCATAAAAGTGCCCCATGGTGATGCCTGTGTCAACCTGCCCACTCCCAGAAACATATGCCCAGAGCCAAACAGGGTTACACCTATGTGGGGTCTGATGAAACATAATGGAGACTCAACTCTAGTAAACACCTACCTGGCATCTGCATGTGCCAGCTTTGTGCTAATGCTCCCACATATAGCATTTAATTCTCACCTCAACAAACCAGTCTTTTAACATGCACTAAAGTTTCATGTGTTTAAATCAGAATGGAGCGAACTCCATAGACATTTAGGAACACTGTTTTTAAACTGTTTTTTTTTTTTTTTTGAGACGAAGTCTCGCTCTGTCGCCCAGGCAGGAGTGCAGTGGCGCGATCTTGGCTCACTGCAAGCTCCGTCTCTGGGGTTCATGCCATTCTCCTGCCTCAGCCTCCAGAGTAGCTGGGACTACAGGCGCCTACCACCATGCCCAGCTAATTTTTTTTGTATTTTTAGTAGAGACTGGGTTTCACCATGTTAGCCAGGATGGTCTCAATCTCCTGACCTTGTGATCACTTGCCTCAGCCTCCCAAAGTGCTGGGATTACAGGTGTGAGCCACTGCGCCCAGCCTTTTAATTTTTTATTTTTACAGATTTAAGGGGTACAAATGCAGTTTTGTTACATGGACATATTGTGTAGTGATGAAGTCTGAGTTTTTAGGGTAACCATCACATGAATAGTGTACATTGTACCCATTAGGTAATTTCTTTTTCTTTTTCTTTTTTTTTTCCCCTCTGAGACTGAGTCTCGCTCTATCACCCAGGCTAGAGTGCAGTTGTACGATCTCGGCTTACTGCAACCTCCGCCTCCTGAGTTCAAGTGATTCTCCCGCTTCAGCCTCCCAAGTAGCTGGGATTACAGTCATCTGCCACCATGCCCAGCTATTTTTTGTATTTTTAGTACAGACGGGGCTTCACCATGTTGGACAGGCTGGTCTTGAACTCTCGACCTCAAGTGATCCGCCTGCCTCGGCCTCCCAAAGTGCTGGGATTATAGGCGTGAACCACCGTGCCTGTCCCCATTAGGTAATTTCTCATCACTCACCCTGCCTCCCACCCTCTCACCTTTCCAAGTCACTTTTCCAAGTGTCTATCATTCCACTCCCTCTGTCCAAATGCACACATTATTTAGCTCCCACTTACAAGTGACAACATTCAGCATTCGACTTTCTGCAGGAACACTTTGGAATTCCCACTCATCCCCTATCCCTCACTGCTTTAAATGACCAGATCTCTGTATAGAAACTTCCCTTCAGTCTGGTACAGTGATTGGCCAACTTCTGTAATGGGCTGGATAGTAAATATTTCTGGCTTTGCAGACCATAAGGTCTTTGTCATAACGACCCAAATCTGTCTTTGAGAGGGCAGACACAGACATTTATTTGTAAATGAATGAATGGGCTGTGTGCCAATACAAGTTTATTTACAAAAATCACTGGCAAGCTGGATTTGGTCAGCGGTCCTCCAACAAAGCTATGCAAAATATACTACACATAGGACTTAAAGCATTTCCAAAGCCTTAGACTTTTAGCTATTACACCCCTTGCCCTCCCCAGATCCCTCATGCATACCAAGGGGCTGCAACACATTTTATCCTCACAAAAGTCCTAGGAATAAAAATTAATTATCTCCAAGTGACAGCTGAGGAAACAGGCTCAGAGAGCTTGTTTTTGACATGCCTGAGGTTTCACAGTGGGCAAGAAGGGGCCATGAGAGTCAAGGCAGTCTGTAACCACAATGCCAGTCTTCTCGCCTCTCTGTCAGGAAACTTGCCCTTTGTGAGACATCTGGCTGACATGAGTGTGTGTAAACATGGAAGAGGCTTTTTCTCCACCTAGTCTCCTGGGGTCTGAAGCTTTAACCTTGATCTCACATTAGCACTGTTCTCCAGACAGCCCTGCCAACCCCTTAATAAAAAGGCAAACATTGCCTTTGGAAGTAAAGGAAAGCTCAATGACCTCATTTAAAAGTAACATCTGTAACAATAAACAGGCTACAGTGAAACTATTAAAAGGGGAGCCAATGGGAGCAAGAATGTTTTAAAAATAAATCAAAACTCATATAGTGCATGATACATTTAGTCTCACCACAAAAGATCATTCTGGTTCATTATAATCATTCCGACACTATAGCACAGTTTCAGGCAAGGTTTCTCCAATTCTCCTGCTAAGGACTCCTTTGGCATCTGATTAAATTACATCCATTATTTGGTACTAGCAGAAGATGATGGATATGATGGTAATGAGGTCCCCGGGGCCCAGAAGTAATCTATCAATGTGCTGTGCTTCCCAGGCGGCCCCTCTCTGACCCAGATGTAGAGGTGAATGAGAGCCTTATTATCCACACAAGCAACCCAGAGGGGGCTGTCCCCATTCCTATGAGTCAGTTAGGTGTCTAGCCACTGGATAACTTGGGCTGGTGTCCAACCACAGGGTCCTTCACACTCACTCTTTCCTCAAAAATGTTGGAAGTGGTCCAGGAAAAAAGCTGGGCAGACGCCCAACCCATCGAGCGGTGATGCACAGCATTAGGATTTAAGTGATGAATGGGCAGGGTCTGTATCTGTTTAAATTGCTCTACACACCTACACCTACCTCAGACAGACACACGTGCAGGAGGCAATAAAGGGTGTTTTTCCTCAGTGAAGTGTATCCCCAAGCTAGAAGTTACTGCACCCTTTTAAATCCTCCTCTGGCGTTTTACCTCTTCCTACCTTCTGCTCTGCATTATCGTTGTTATAGGTACATTCCACCTCCTCCATCCCTAGATTCTAAGATCCTTGAGGGCAAGATCTATACCTGACTCATCTCTGCATCCTAAAGCAGAGATTCCTAGTTCTTTTCACATTGAGGCACACATTCTCTGAGAGATGCAGGACTGGTATCTGTAGCACACAGGCTGGGATGATCTGTATGTTTGTATGTTTCGTTCTAAAATCTTATTTTCTTCTAATGCCAACTTTTTTTTTTTGAGACAGAGTCTCACTCTGTTGCCCAGGCTGGAGTGCAGTGGCACGACCTTGGCTCACTGCAACCTCTGCTTCCCAGGTTCAAGTGATTCTCCTGCCTCAGACTTCAGAGTAGCTGGGATTACAGGCACCCGTTGCCATGCCCAGCTCATTTTTGTATTATTAGTACAGACGAGGTTTCACCATGTTGGCCAGGCTGGTCTCAAACTCCTGACCTCAGGTGATCTGCCTACCTTGGCCTCCGAAAGTGTTGCGATTACAGGCGTGAGCTCCTAAACCCAACCTACTGCCAAATTTAATTTAAAAAATTAAATATTGTGACTATATCAATATAGAAGCAATAACAATTTTAAATATGTCTTAAAACCTAGACACTCCCTTCTCCGAACACCACTGCCTTGATTAAGAAAGTTTGCCAATGCAACCAGCATAGAAATAGATAAATGGAGAGATAAAAAGCCTGCTGTGTGATTTCATGGGTCTATACATGTCCAAATCTACTAACTGTACATGTTAAACACATGAAGTTTATTGGATGTCAATTACACTTCAATAAAACTGTTTTAATAAAACAGTGAAAATGTATTGAGCATCATACAAAACAGTTTCATATATGGTGTAATACTTTTCATAATTACCGTATGGGTTTGTTATTTTATTCCCATCTTATAGATGCAGAACTAACATGCTCAAGGTGGCAAGAGCACAGCATTATTTGATTGATTTAGGTGTGCTTGCTTTAACACTACATATAGTACTTCTGTGTGTTAAGAAATACATGCTAGATGAATTAGCAATCAACAGATAAAAAACTTACTGAGTATTCTTGAGAGGCAGAATAAATATATAAACATGCAGGGGCTTCTCAATCAAAATAACAGATTTATTAGTTTGTATGTACAAGGTAAATAAGTACAATTAAGGAGACGCGTAACAAAATGAAATGATTTCATAATTGGAAAAAAACCTAAGGCAAAACTGACCATTTAATCTTATAAGGAAAAACAAACGGCTGAACTGCTAAAGCTGGCAAATACTAGCTGGGTAGTTCAGGCTGGTTAACCTGGAAAATCGCAGAGACACAAGCCACTGCTTAATAGGCAGAGCTGATAGTGCATGTATGACTCTGAGCAACCTTTAACACTAAATAGCATATGTTAGATAAGAGACAGGGTTTTTATATAACCGAAAAATGGTATAGTTGTGATCTCTTAATTATTTTGAGGTGTTCAACAGGTTAGAGACATGAGCCTTAGGTGGCTTTTATTTTTCACTGTCAACTTGAGCGAGTATAAGAAAGCCATTTGGAAATGGCCTGGTGTTATTTTGCATCTTCTACTTAATTCAGGTTAGCACTTATCAACTAGAAAAAAGACCCTGGTAAATCAGAATGGACTGGGAATGAAAAGCCACAGGTTCAAGTCCCATCTCTTAAGACTGGCAAGCTGTCTGACCTTAAATTTACTCTCTATATAGCATCCAAAGGCTTCTTTCTAAAACGTAAATCAAATCCCCTGTTGCTTTGCTTAAAACCTTTCAAAGGTTCCCTACTGTAGTACACTTAGCATTAAATTCAAACTCTACAAGGCCCTGCATGACCTGGCTCCTTCCTATTCTCCAACCTCACCTCTTCCCCCTTCAACTCAGTACACTGTACATCAAGAGCCAATTCTTTCAGTTCCACAAATGTGTCCTTGGTACAAGGTGATCCTTAGGCATGGGAAAATTCTTTCTTCACTTTTCAGATAGCTCTTTTTTAAGCCTTCAGGTGTTGCCTGAAATCCACCTTCTCAGAGATCCTCCCCTGACCACTCTCGATTCTTATCCTCTCTTATAGTACTTGGTATTTTCCTTCATAGCAAAAACTGGTAATGTCTTGTGTAATCTTTACGTAGCTACGTGTTTAGTATCTCTTACATGGGGGACCTTAAGCTCCATGGGGAAGGAAGTATACAGATTTACAACTAGAGAGGAAGAACAAACTCCAGCTGGCTTTGATCAAGTTTATAGAAAAAAAGGGAAAAGGGGAGCATCCTCACTCCTACTGACTTAGAATATATAAATCAGCACTATGAGACTATTATCAGTGGCCCAAGACTATATATATATATATATGGAATGTCCAAGTGGTACCAGGAAAAGTTTATTTAGATGAACATATAGAGAAATTTTAATGTCAGTCTTTTAAAAACAGAGCCATCACAGGTAGCTCACTGTGATCACTGACGAACAAGGACAAGAGGAAGTGTTTTCTCATTTCAAGTATTCTCATTACAAGCATTTCAAGTATTTACTATTTCAAGTATTAATTATCAGAGCAACCATGAAATCTCTTCCTCTGAAGCCCTTATAAGCAGGAATGATGCCTAATAATTTAAGATTATTTGGATAGAGCCCAGGAGACTATCAGTGGGCCAGTGGAAGGTGAATTTGGTCCTAAAAATTTTGCCTTTCAATTTTGCTGCAGACTGTGTAGTGGGAATCTTTCTATTTGGCTGTAAGTTTGGGACATTCCTCCTCCAACCAACTCTAAGGCACAGGATCTTAATAGTTTCTGTTCCATAAATGCTTTGGTAGTCTGGAGAAGAGAGAATCTTTGTAAAGCATACAAATAAAACATTTAAGATGTCAAAAGAAACCTATTATAAAGAATAGTTTCCAAAATATTACAAACGTAAGTGTATGATAATATATGTGCTTCCTATTAATGCATTAAGAAAAAGAAAGGTTATGGTAGGTCTCATACCTTCCATGATTTGGAAATCACGATGAGCATACATGATATTTCAAGACATATTCAACAACTGTTATGTGAGATGAAAATTGCCATGATTTCTTTGATGACAAAAATACCTGGTATGAAATGTACACTGTGGATTGTTACCTTAATTTATGATTGAATTAGAGATCAATTAAAATAAAGATCTAATTTATTTAACATCCAAATGGATGAATCTCTTAATTCTATCTGTGAACTCCTTAGGAGGGTATGAGGTCTGTCTCTAAGGGACAATGCACTGCTGTCGATTTTAATATTCATATCAATTAGAAATCTGCTTACAAAGGAGGTTTCACTGTAAGGACAGTCTCTGTGGTGACCACTATTAAGTCGCATTTCTAAACAGCTACATGTAGGTGGGGAAGGAAGATATCTAGATAGTTATTATTTCCAAAGTCAATATGGTCTCTATTTTATATTAACAAAAATTTATATTAACAAAAGTTCACAGCAGCTCAGAAAAGTCCAAACTACTTTAAAAAATTAAATCATTGAAGGCCTATGATGCCTGGATGAAAAAACTGATAAGATATGGTGCTGCCAGCCCACTTCTCCTTCTTTAAACCTTTACCAACGAAAAATTCCCAGGGTGCCAAGCAGATGATAAGTAAAGAGGGAGATGAGATTTAGATAAAAATAACAATAAGAGACCAGGTATCATTCTAGATATTTTGCTTATATATTTTTGAAATCTCGTAACAATTCATTTTATAAAGTCAATATAATTACTGTCATTTTACAAAGCAGAAAACTGAAGCTGAGACAGGTGAAGCAACTTACCTATGTCCACACAGTTATTATAACTAGAGGAGGCAAATTCTGACCAATGGATCTAGTAAGTCATCTTGCTTTTTCCCCTTCCTTCTTGCCTTATCAAATATTTATTGAGTCCTGACTATGTGTAAGGCACAGTGCCGGGATCATGCCCTCTGCTTTTGGGTCTAGAACACTTTCTACTAAACCAAGGGAAGATTCTTGGCATGCAGCAGTGAGAACACAGATGAGGGTACCTGACAAAGAGGTGCTCTTAGATCCGACCTCCAGTGTCTACCACCATTCCAAGATGCTCTTGCCCAGAGCATCCCAATATTTAAGGCTCTTGAATACAGGTTCTATTTGATCTCTACACTACAAAATACTGACAAAGTAATATCATAAAATGGAAGGAAACAGGTCTTCTGACAAGCTCTATTTCCTCCATCACCCTCTGTGTAAGGAATTCAACAAACTGACTGTTTCTTAGAGTTACTATGCTAATTCTAAGCAAAACCCCACAATTTTGTAATAACCACCGGCTTATTTTTCTTTAGCCACAGCACACAAACTGTTGTCAGATATGCAGCTGAAAAAATATGCCTTCCCCATTTCAGGCATTCTCACTTCCCATTTGTTGAGTCTCAAGACCTTCCAGCATACAGTATACTAAACTCTCCATGAATAATTCTAACAGATGGGCCCCAGATTCTCTGACCCCCAGACATTTTCCTTCCAATTTCACTATCTATATCTAACTGGTTCTTATGTCATCAGCCTCTGCAGTCAAAACAAAACCAACCATGTCCTCCAAACTCCTTGCCTGCCCTCTTTAATGCTTAAACTACCTCATCTATGGGAAAAAGATGGATTTTTGTTGGGTTGTGACTTCTGTTTTTCTCAACAATATTGTCCACCAGAGGTAGGGACACACAGAACATGCTCGTAATGGAAAGCTTATTGCCTCCCACCTCAAGGATATCTGGGCTTCCTGATGCCCAGCCCAACACCACTCAGAAAAACACATCAAGCTGTCTACCTCCCGCGCTTGCCAAATAGAAAACATAAGAGCTATCCTAAATACACAGAGACACAGACAAACGAAAACACACATACTTCCTCAACAGAACAAAACTGACTTAGCACCTTTCAGTAATGTTCTGTACAACAGCAAGCACTCTGGAGGAGAAGAAAATAAATTAACATTCTGAGGATTCCAAACAAAATTTCTGGCATCATACCGGATCCCACCTTCCCAATTCCCACCTCTCACTTACATCTTGAGTATTGTTTTGCCATATACTATTCTGCTATTCTGGAGGGGCCATATATTTCAGTGACCACTGGATACTCTTTATGCTGCTCCAGGGGTAGTAAGCATATTGAGCACTTGACAATGTACCAGGTAAGGCTTTTATCTACATTACCTCAGTTAATTACTACAACAACCCTATGAGAGATTTTAAGCAGGGGAGGGAAAAGAGCTTTATGGAAAATGGAAAGAAGTGTAAGTTAGCCTGGAAGGAGGAGTACCTGGGACCAGACTATTAAGGTCATCAAAGAGTGAAAGGAAGGCAGTGGAAAGGGGCCATGACATAAACAAAATGGCTAGATGCAAGTTGAGTGGGATGGCAAGAACTAGAGAATTGATGTAGACCACTCTTCTTAGTTGCGTAGCTGAGACAAGGGGAAAGATTACTAATAACTTAGGATACAGGACTGTTTTCATTGTTATTGCTATTTTTTTGAGGTAAGTTTTATTATTCATCATTGCTTTTTTTTTTTTTTTAATCTATGAGGTAGGTTTTACTTATTATTCAGGAAACCAAGGCATAGACAGGTTCCTTTTTTTTTTTGAGACGGAGTTTCACTCTTTTTGCCCAAGCTGGAGTGCAATGGCACGATCTCGGCTCACTGCAACCTCCGCCTCCCACGTTCAAGTGATTCTCCTTCCTCAGCCTCCAGAGCAGCTGGGGTTACAGGAGCGTGCAACTATGCCTGGCTAATTTTTTGTATTTTTAGTAGAAATGGGGTTTCACCATGTTAGCCAGGCTGGTCTTGAACTCCTGATCTCCGGAGATCCGCCTACCTCAGTCTCCCAAAGTATTGCGATTACAGGTGTGAGCCACTGCACCTGGCCATTATTACTGTTTGTAAAGCTAAGGATATTCTGGTTCAGAAAGGTGGGGAGTGACTTAAACCCTGAACCCTCAATGGGACCTAGGCCATGTTGCTCAGTGATCTGCCACCACACTGATCATGCCAGTTAAGGCCCATTCCAAAAGTTAAACTAATGACAGTTGACCACGCCTGTTCCTGGGGGCAACTCAATGATCCTTTCCTATCTCCTTGTTATTATTTTAGTCTAAGACTAAGGCTAAGGAGCAGGCATCCTCAAATCCCTGATTCTGTTCTGAGCTCATAGCTCTTTGTGTCCATTCTAGGTTGATTATATAATGCAAAAATAACCAGTCCATTCTGTCCTTGATTCAGCCTGGTCATGGGCTCAGGGAACCTAGAATAAATTTCTGGGTAATCCAAAACCAGTGGGGTTCCACCACTCTCCCTTCTTCCTATCTAGTAGACCATTCCCAGAGGACCCAAAGGTCCAGGTGATCTTCAAGCATTTATAAAAGAAATAACAGAAAATTAACAAAAATGTAGTTCTCAAGCCTAGGTGATCATCACAATTTTTAGAACCCACAGAGTACCAAGCCAACATTCTGATTCACTATGTCTGCATGGTGGCTGAAGGATAGTTTTGTTGGTTTGTATTTTTTTTTGCAAAGCACCCCAGGTGACTCTGATGTTCAGTTTGGTTTGGGGCAACTAATTCGAGACATTAATCTCCATTTTCCCATTGGTTTGCTTCACTTCTTTCTCTGTCTTTGGCATGTAAACATTTTTAAGTTTCTCTAACTTAAAAAAAAAAAGGAATGACGATGAAAAACATTCCTATAACCTAAGTTATCAGTAACCTTTCCCCTTGTCTCAGCTATGCAACTAAGAAGAGTGGTCTACACCGATTCTCTAGTTCTTGCCATCCCACTCAACCTGCATTTAGCCGTTTTGTTTATGCCATGGCCCCTTTCCACTGCCTTCCTTTCACTCTTTGATGACCTTAATAGTCTGGTCCCAGGTACTCCTTCTTCCAGGCTAACTACACTTCTTTCCATTTTCCATAAAGCTCTTTTGTCTCCCCTGCTTAAAATATCTCAGTTGGTTGCCTTCAGGGTAAAAAACAGATAAAACACAACCAAGCAAACCCAAATAAAACACCGCAGACTAATATAAACGACCCATTAAAATTTGGCTTAGCACTACTCTTATTTTCTGATACTCAACTCCCTCCTAAACAATGATCCATTCTGCATGCACATTTTATAGATTCCAAAATGCATGCTTGCCACAAGCACATCACCTGGATAATTCTTACCACATTTAAAAGACCCAGCTCAGAGCTCACAACCTGGGTCAAGTGCCCAGGGTTCACCTTCATCATCACAGCACTTAGCATTTTATCATAATTGAACTTGTCTGTTGATTTTTTCCTCCTCTCCCCTCTCACCAATACACTTCATTATCTTGGTGTCTGGCATAGTAACCACCACATGCTTGTCACTTGAGAGAAGCTCTTTATGAGGGAGAGCCAGGAAGGAGTCAGAACTTATTCTGGGTCTCAAGATTAGGTAACTAGTAAAATGAAGCTGCTGTTAACTGACATATGGAACATGGGCCAAGGAGGAAGTTTGGGTGGGTAGAGAGACTATTTATAGGTATGGTTTTAGATACAAAGAGTTTCAAGTGTCAGTAGGCAGAATACAGTGATGGAAATACATCTCTTCATCTTAAGCAGTCTATCTCAGGGAGGCCATTGACAAGCAGTCAGGACACATAATGTTAAGCCATGTCAATACCAACAATTGCTCATTGACTTTAGGTAGATCAGAACTTCTCATCTGTAAAATGAAGCTTATAATGGCCCTTGGTGTCTGGTAAGAATAAAATGAAAGTATAAAATGGTTTATGAGGTACTAAGCAGTAATGGACTGATTGTTTTGTATATATTGTGTGTCTGGGCTCACCATAGATGGTTTCACGTGACTCCAGAATACCATTATTCATTTGTATAGTCTGCATCACTCCATATCATGGGACATTTATGTGTGTTGATTTGCTACTTAGCTAAGGAAACCACTGCCAACTAACAGCAAATCACAACCACAATCCTTTTTTCATCGAAGTCCTTCAAGAGTCTTGGTTATTCCATTACACAGAAGAGAAAACAAAAGCACAACAAAAACCCTAGTGGCTTTCGTTCTTTCTTTCAGTAAGAATTTACTGTGTACCTGCTATGGGCAAGGCACTGGATTGGGCACTTGGCATACAATAAATAAATACAAAGAAGCACAAGGTCAAGTAGGTGTCTAACTTAAAAAAATCAAAAATCTGTAGTAAGAATGTGCCATAGAGTAAAGTCATAAATGGTCATAACTGAGCCAATACAACCCTGGAAGGCCACCCCAGCTTCCAAGCAGTCCTGGGGTTGGCAGAGGCCTTTGCTGACAATGTGTAGAAGCCCTGCTCTCTCCCACTCCCAATTCTCCTTTCCTCCCTTTCCCCATAGGCTGCCAAGGTCCATCTCAGAGTCTGCTTCCTCAGAAAGCCAACCTGCTACAACAAACAAGAAATTCTTATCTACAAGGGTGAAGGAAGGTGACAAGGAAGTTGGGTCCTTAGGAAAAAGTAATGTTTTACACGTCAGAGGCAGCTGGCAGTGTGCTGCAGGATGAAACAATAATGTGATCAAAAGTATGGAGCGGTGATGGAGGTGGGTGATGCTGAAGAAATGAAAGGGATATTCCTGAGGCTAGAGCCCAGAGGACTCAAGGAAAAGGAGCAGAAGATGGGGGTGCAGGGTCTCCAACGTGAGCTTAGATGTAAAGGGAGCCATCAGAGGCTTTTGAGAAATGCAGTTACAGAGGAGATTTTTCAGAATACTCAGTGTGTGTTTAGGACGTGTGGAAAAAGAGGGAAGAGAAGCAGGGAAACCTTCTGGTGGTGGTAGTGGTGAGGTTCTACATTAATTATTCTTCTAGAAAAGCAGTGAGGATCCAAATTTACCACAGGAGCAGGGAAAAAGAAAGGGGATTCAAGACTGATTTTTAGACTACAGAAATTGAGCCAAGTTTCCCTTTCAATGAATAGAGGACAATGAGACCTACGTTGTAAGTCAGTGTACCAATCAAGAGCCACTCATAGGCAGGTGCCCAGCTGGTGTCTAGACCAAACAAGAGCAACACACAGGCAGATGCACAGCCAGGTATCTAGGCCTAACAAGAAGAGCAGTGCACAAGCAGGTGCCCAGCGGGGTGTCTAGACCAAACGAGAGCAACCTATAGGCAAATGTCCAGCCAGGTGTCTAGACCAAACAAGAACAACCTATAGGTGGGTGTCCAGTCAGGTGTCTAGACCACAAAAAGAAAAGCAACACACAGGCAGATGTCCAGCCAGATGTCTAGATGAAATAAGAAGAACAATACATAGGCAGATGTCCACTCAGCTGTCTAGACCAAACAAGAAGAGCACTACATAGGCAGATGTCCAGCCAGATGTCTAGACCAAAGAAGAGCAACCCACAGGCAGGTGTCCAGCCAAGTGTCTAGACAAATGAGAACAACACACAGGGAGATGCCCAGCCAGGTGTCTAGACCAAGCAAGAAAAGCAATCCATAGACAGATGCCCAGCTGGTGTCTAGACTAAACAAGAGCAACATACAGGCAGATGCCCAGCCAGGTGCCCAGATTAAACAAGCACAATGCACAGGGAGATGCCCAGCCAGGGGTCTAGTACTTAGTGAACACTTGATAAATATTCACTTATTTATTTATACCCTTACTTGGACAATGACTCGTGTTAGGTGAAAATGGATAAAACCTAGAGAAGTACTGAGTGGAAAATGGTGAGGAAAAATTCCCAGAATGAAGGTAATATTGAATATGACAGGGAACTCAGACTGGGGAGCAAATTCAGAGGAAAGTTTGTTTTGTGTACCTACAGGAAAATCACAGAGAGATGTGTGTCCTGAAGGTGGTTATTCAATAAATAAACTCAGAAATAGACCAGGTCTTAAGCTAGAGTTTGTGAATTCACCAGCACATGGCAGGAGCTGGGAAGCTGGTTAAACTTAGAATATTCAGGAAGATAATGATTAGTGAGGTGAGGAGGATGGTAAGAGAGGATATATGGGGACATCTACTCTGAGCAACAGAATAAAGAAAAATGAGCCCCAGAAGAAAAATAAGGATTAAACAGAGACATAAGAGGATAAATAGCAGAACATAATTTTATAGAAACCAAAGGATAAGAGAGTTTCAAAAAAGAGGTTTACATGTCAACTACTACAAAATAGTCAAGTAAAATTGTATAAGAGTCACTTGAAATCCTTCCAGGTAGCAATGATATCCTGCCTTTTAAATACGTAGCCACACCTTGGAGATACTGCAGCTCAGTTCTAAACCCCTGGAATAAAGTGAGTAAGGCAATAAAGTAAGTCACACGAAGTATTTGGTTTCCCAGTGCATATAAAAGTTATTTTTACACTACACTATAGTTTATTAAGTGGGCAAAAGCATGATGTCTTAAAACACTGTCATACCTTAATTTAAAAATATTTTATTGCTAAAAAATGCTAATGATCATTTGAGCCTTGAGTAAATTATAGTCTTTTTGCTGGTGGACGGTCCTGCCTTGATGTTGTTGGCTGCCGACTGATCAGGATGGTCGTAGATGAAGGTTGGGGTGGCTGTGGGAATTTCTTAAAATAAGACAACAATAAAGTTTGCTACACAAATTGACTTCCTTTCACAAAAGATTTCTCTGTAGCATGTGATACTATATGACAGCATTTTACCTACGGTAGAACTCCTTTAAAAAACTGGAGCCAGGCTGGGCGCGGTGGCTCAAGCCTGTAATGCCAACACTTTGGGAGGCCGAGACGGGCGGATCACGAGGTCAGGAGATCGAGACCATCCTGGCTAACACGGAAACCCTGTCTCTACTAAAAAAATACAAAAAACTAGCCTGGCGAGGTGGCGGGCGCCTGTAGTCCCAGGTACTCCGGAGGCTGAGGCAGGAGAATGGCGTGAACCCGGGAGGCGGAGCTTGCAGTGAGCTGAGATCCGGCCACTGCACTCCAGCCCGGGGGACAGAGCGAGACTCCGTCTCAAAAAAACAAACAAACAAACAAACAAAAAAAAAACAAAAAAAACTGGAGCCAATCCTCTCAAACCCTGCTGCTGTTTCATCAGCTAAATTCATGTAATATTCTAAGTCCTTTGTTGTCATTTCAACAATGTTCACAGCATCTTCACTAGGAGTACATTCCATCTCAAGAAACTATTTTCATTGTTCATCCATAACAAGCAACTCCTCATCTGTCTAAGTTTTATCATGAGATTATACCAATTGAGGCACATCTTCAGACTCTACTTCTAATTCTAGTTTTCCTGGTATTTCTACCACATTTGCAGTGACTTCCTCCACTGAAATCTTGCCCCTGAAAGTCACCCATGAATGTTAGAATCAACTTCTTCCAAACTCCTATTAGTGTTGATATTTTGACCTCCTTCCATGAATCCCAAATGTTCTTAATAGCATCTAGAATGGTGAATCATTTCCAGAAGGTTTTCATTTACTTTGCCCCGATCCATCAGAGGAATCACTATCTATGAAAGCTATAACCTTATGAAATGTATTTCTTAAACAATTAGACTTGAAAGTAAAAATCACTCCTTGATCCACGGACTGCAGTGTGGACATTGTACTAGCAGCCATAAACACAACATTAATCTCTTGGTACATCTCCATCAGAGCTCTTGGGTGACTGGGTGCACTGTCAATGGGTACTAATATTTAGAAGGGAGTTTTTTTTTTTTTTTTTTTGGAGGAGTGGTGCTCCATTGTGGGCTTAAAATTTAGCTTCAGTAAAACATGCTGTAAACAGATACTTCCAGGTTTTTTGAAAAGACGGAGAGAATTAATTCTAAGCAGAAAGCCAAACAAATGCATGTGACTCATTTTCCCTGAAAACATCTGAGTATTGTTCTATATACTACTACCTAGACTTGTGCTTCAATGACCTAGGTATTTTCCTTACATACACATTATAAAATTTAGCAACAAGGGCTGAACGCGGTGGCTCATGCCTGTAATCCCAGCACTTTGGGAGGCCGAGGCGGGCAGATCACAAAGTCAGGAGATCAAGACCACGGTGAAAACCCGTCTCTACTAAAAATACAAAAAATTAGCTGGGCATGGTGGCGGGTGCCTGTAGTCCCAGCTACTCAGGAGGCTGAGGCAGGAGAATGGTGTGAACCCAGGAGGCCGAGCTTGCAGTGAGCTGAGATCGTGCCACTGCACTCCAGCCTGAGGGACAGAGCGAGACTCCGTCTCCAAAAAAAAAAAAAAAAAAAAAATTAGCAACAAGTAGGATAAGTAACCACCAACATTAATTCAATTCAATAAACATTATATAAGCACCTATACAGTGAAGACCGAACAAGATGTAACCATGTTGATATAAAGATAGATAAATGCTTCTGTGATCTCATAGTATGATAGAAAAGGCAAATGTACACAAAAACGGTATTGCTATATGGACTCCTATTAAAAAAACTTCTATTATAGAGATACTTTGTATTAAGACAATAACTTTCATTTGAATTATGCTTTTATGGTTCATGATATGGTTTGGCTCTGTGTCCCCACCTAAACTTCATCTTGAATTGTAATCCTCACATGTTAGGGAGAAACCTGGTGTGAGGTAATTGGATCATGGGGCAGTTTCCCCCATGCTATTCTCATGATAGTGAGTTCTCACTAAATCTGATGCATTAAAAGTGTTTGGCAGTTCCCCCACCCCAACCCCCTCCTGTTGCCATGTAAGACATGCCTTGCTTGCCCTTTGCCTTCCAACATGATTACAAGTTTCCCAAGGCCTCCACAGCCACGAGGAAATGTGAGTCAATTAAGCCTCTTCTCTTCACAAATTCCTCAGTCTCAGGTAGTATCTTTATAGCAGCATGAGAATGGACTAATACAGAAAATTGGCAATGAGGTAGTGAGGCACTGCTATAAAGATACCTGAGAATGTGGAATTGATTTGGGACTGGGTAACCAGCAGAGGTTGGAAGAGTTTGGAGGGCTCTGAAGAAAATAGGAAGATAAGAGAAAGTCTGGAACTTCCTAGAGATTTGTTGAATGGCTTGGACCAAAATGCTGATAGGATATGGACAATGAGGTCCAGTCTGAGGTGGTCTCACATGTGGATGAAGAACTTACTGGGAACTGGGGAACTGGAGCAAAGGCCACTCTTGCTATGCTTTAGCAAAGAGACTGGCAGCATTTTGCTTCTGCCCTTGCAATCTGTGGAACTTTCAACTTGAGAGAGATGATTTAGGGTATCTGGCAAAGAAGAAATTTCTAAGCAACAATGCATTCAAGAGTTGACCTTACTGTTTCTAAAACTGTATGCATATATGCATGAACAAAGATGATCTAAAACTGGAATTTGTATTTAAAAGGGAAGCAGAGCACACGTTTGGAAAATGTGCAGCATGACCATGTGGTAGAAAAGAAAAACCCATTTCCTGGGGAGAAATTCAAGCCAGATGCAGAAATTTGCCTAAGTAACAAGGAGCTGAATATTAATAGCCAAGACAATGTCTCCAGGGCAGGTCACAGGCCTTCAGAGCAGCCCCCTCCCATTACAGGCCCAGAGGCCTAGGAGGATTAAATAGTTTCTTGGGCCAGGCCCGGGGCTCTGCTGGTCTGTGCTACCTCAGGATGTGGTGCCCTGTGTCCCAGCCACTCCAGCTCCAGTCATGCCTAAAAGGGGCCAAGGTGCAGCTTGGGCCATAGCTTCAGAGGATGTAAGCCCCAAGCCTTGGCAAGTTCCATGTGGTATTGGGCCTGTGGGTGTGCAAGCGACAAGAGTTGAGGTTGGGGGCCTCTGCCTAGATTTCAGATGATGTATGGAAACACCTGGATGTCCAGGCAGAAGTTTGCTGTAGGGGTGGGGCACTCATGGAGAACTTCTGCTAGGGCAGTGTGGAAGGGAAATGTGGGGTTGGAGCCCCCACACAGAGCCCCCACTGGGGCACTGCCTAGTGGAGTTTTGAGAAGAGGCCACCATCCTCCAGACTCCAGAATGGTAGATCCACTGAGAGCTTGCACCGTGCACCTGGAAAAGCTGCAAACACTCAAGGCTAGCCCGTGATAGGAGCCAGGAGGCGGGCTTACCCCGCAAAGCCACAGGGGCGGAGCTACCCCAGGCCATGGGAGGCCATCTCTTGCATCAGCATACCCTGGATGTGGGACAAGAAGTCAAAGGAGATCATTTTGGAACTTTAAAGTTTAAAGACTGCCCTGTTGGATTTTGGACTTGCATGGGACTTGTAGCCCCTTTGTTTTGGCCAATTTCTCCCATTTGTAATAGGTCTCTTTGCCCAATGCCTGTACCCCTATTGTATCTAGGAAGTAACTAACTTGCTTTTGATTTTACAGGCTCATAGACAGAAACGACTTGCCTTGTCTCAGATGAGACTGTGGACTTGGACTTTTGAGTTAATCCTGGAATGAGTTAATACTTTGGGGACTCTTACAAGGGCATGATTATATTTTGAATTATGAGGACATTAGGTTTGAGAGGGGCTGAGGCAGAATGATATGGTTTGGCTGTGTCCCCACCTAAATTTCATCTAGTAGTTCCCATAATCCCCATGTGTCGTGGGAGGGACCCAGCAGGAGGTAACTGAATCGTAGGGATGGTTACCTTCATGTTGTTCTTGTGATAGTGAGTGAGTTCTCAGGAGATCTGATCATTTTATAAGGGGTTTTTCCTCCCTGCTTCACTCTGCACTTCTCCTTGCTGCTGCCATGTGAAGAAGGACTTGTTTGCTTCCCCTTTCACCATGATTGTAAGTTTCCTGAGGCCTCCCCAGCCATGCTGAACTCTGAGTCAATTAAATCTCTTTCCTTTATAAATTACCTAGTCTCAGGTATGTCTTTATTATTAGCAGCATGAGAGTGGACTAATACAGTATGTCTAAATGTGGGAGCTTAAATAAACAAATTAAGATTTGTTTTATTGATTTTACTGCATAAAATCTTATTTTATAAAAATAAAAAAATGTTCAGGATACATTTACTAAGTTAATAAAAGGCTATATCCATTTTGATATGTAGTATGAGTGTGAGTGTGTATATTTGTATTTATATACATATGTTGTGTATATATGTATATATGCCAGTATATGGCTAACAAAATCTTCTGAAGTCAGTGTAATAGGGTTGTTGTGAGAAACTATAAGAACGACCAAACTTTGACATAGCTTGCAGTATAGGAATAGAGTCTGAAGAGGGAATCAGGTACAGAAAGGAACCTTATTTGTTTAGTTCCTTAATTCTGTGTGTGCATATACATAGTATACACCTATACATACGAATATAAACTGAATCATACAAGCTCAAGAATCTAGATTTCTGAGTGACTAAACAGCTTTTAAATGTTATATAAATAATTACATATTTTATGACACCAATGCAATCATGAAGCTGAAGCAACTGGGCATAAAAAAGAATGAGAAATGTCTAGCTTGGTTGATTTTTCTTCTTTATTTTAGGTAGAACATGGCTTTTCATTGCATTGTTACCAGGAGAATTTTTCTAATGCATATTTAATGGGTAATTTTCATGGTATTTTAAAGAGAAAAACTTAGAGTACGTAGTACATAGCTACTCATTATCAGTCATAGAAGGAAATGATGAAACCAGAACAAACGACAGCCTTTAAGGCCCACCTGTACATCCTATCCTATAGCATTTACCTCTGTAACATGACTTATAAATGCCCCTTACACCCCATGAATCCTGTTTCTCAATGAAGACTGCAATGTTACCAAGATCGAAGTTTGCAACTTCAAATGCTCTTTAAAATCAAACGCAATAAAGAAAGTCCAGACGCTTTTTCTTTCAGTGAGAAAGACTAACTCCTACTTCACTCTCACCTCAATTGCATAACTCAAGAGAGCAAGAGACAACTTCTCTTGGACTCTTCAAATAAACTCTCTTTAGGGATCAGGCCATGCACAAGAAAATAGCTCAGCAGGAATTTAAAAGAAAAAAAAGAGAGAGAGTGAGAAAGTGGGGATAAAAGCAGGAAAGAACCTGAGCAAAACATTACCAGAACCATAATATAACACATGCACTGTCAAACTTTAGTTATTTGAATAGACTCAGGGACAAGGAGTCAATTTAGAAAGTAGGGATCTGGCAGGGGTGGTTTTAAGAAAAAGAATACACATGTGTGTTGGATGAATGGACACATGACCTAGTTTTGGATGAATGAAGCTAAGAATGGTTTATAATTTATGTGAGTCTGCTTCCAGCTAGTCTGAGAGGCAATCTGAAACTGTGTTATCAATTAGGGGCCCATTGATGAATTATATACAGTCTGAAAGAGCCTAAGGCTGGACATCTTACAGATGTAAATATCAGACATGTGATAACCTATGAAGTACATTAATTCTGCTCTGAAAAGGGGCATGAGCTGTACAGGAGGAAAAGGGGGAACTCTGAGGTCACCTTTCACCATATCCCACTCCTCTCATATTACAAATAACTGCTCAAGTATGTGGACTTTGGGATGTAGCCACTGCCTAGTAGAATGCTGCAAAACTTCAAATGCAAGCAAGTCGGTTCTTAAATACCTGAATATTGCCAAAATCTGCTTGTAAATCTAGCTGTGTCAACCGTGCTGAGAATAACTCTTCTTATGTAGTAGGTTATACTTGAGACATGCTCATAGAAATGTAAAAATTCAGGATCTCGTCTTTATATTCTACTTACTTCTGCCCTCTCCACACTCTTCTTCCCCATGCTCTGAGTATTCAAACTATCTGAACTCTCTTCCTTAACAAATAAACACTGAAATACATCAGCATTTTGTTGGGATTATTTGTGCACTGAGTTTCAGTCTAAATTCCAGTAATAGGAGGTAATCTTAGTACCACTAATAGGTCTTTAATGCTTATTCCCTGGTCCTCACTTTCAGCTGATGATCTTGTTCTCTAATTCTCTGGAAAAAAAAAAAGAATCACTAAGAAGGGAGTGTCACTAAGTTCACATTCATCATCACATAAGCATCTCCACACATGCACTCTTCCTTTCCTCTTCTTGCTATGAATAAACTCTCTGTGCTTCTAGGTCCTTTACTGGTGATACAGCATCTCTTACCTAATCAAGGAAAAAGCTCTAGCAATCTTCTCCCCTTGCTCTTGTGTCAATCTCTACTGAATTATTCCCTTTGGCACAAAAACTGAGTATAATTTCTCTCAATTAAAAAATATCTTCTTGATCTCATCTGGCCTTCCAACTTCCCTTTAAGCAAATCTCAGGAGTTCAAGTCCTTATTTTCTCTGACTCCTCTCCTCCGTTCTCCAGAGCTTGAACCCTCTAGGATCAGCCTATGATACTATTCTACCAAACAACCGTTGACAAGCTCACCCATAGCCTCTACACTGCTGAATCATATGGTTGGTTTTCTAGACCCTCAGCATACAGAGACTAGGTGACAAAGTTATCTCTCCCTCTTTCTTGCAACACTTTCTTCACTTGCCTTCAGGGAGACAGCCCTCTTGGTCCTCTTTCCACCCACCTGACTGCCCTTCCCAGCTCCCTTTCCAGCTTACTCTTCATCTCAGTGTCACCTCAGCAGTAATGCACCCCCCAAGACTCAGTCCTTGGAGCCCTTCTCTTTTCTACCCACGGTCACTTGCTACATGATCTAAAAGAACCTCATGATTTTAGTACTATCAATACATGATGAATCTCTAGCCTTGGTTGTTCCCTAGACTGCAGACTTACATGCCCAACTGCTTATGAGGCCCTTTACTTAGATATCCAACAAGCATCTCAAACGTAACTTTTAATAACCTGCCTCTCACATAAACCTGCTCTTCTCCCAGCATTCCCCATCACAGTAAATGACAACTCTGTCCTTCTCCTTATAAGGCTAAGGATCTTAAAAGTCCTTCTGGACCTCTCTCTCACTCTCATATACCCAGTCCCCCATCCTGCCCACTATCCAATGGACCAGCAAATCCTACTGATTCTATCTTCAAAGCATATTCAGAATTCAACTGCTTCTCACCACCTCCACTGTCACTGCACTATTAATACTATCATCGTCTGCCCCCTGGATTTTGGAGTAACTTTCTAAGTTGCCTTCCCCTACTTCTACCTTTGCCTTGTCCGGTCTAGTCTCGGCTCAGTAAACCTTTTTACCTAAGTCAAATCATGTCACTTCTCTGTGTAACTCCCCCACCACATGATGGCTTTCTATCTCATTCAGAGCCAAAGCTAAAGTCCTTATAACTGCCAGTAAAATAAGGCTCTTGGTGACCTGGCCCCCGACTGCCTCTCTGGCCTAATTACTCCCAGTTCTTTCACACCACCACAGTTACGGTGGTCATCCTGCAGTTTCCAAGCACACCAAACAGTCACCCAATTCAAGGTATTTGTCCCAGATATGCTGCCCCCAGATAAACTCAGTCTACAATCCCACTTACTCAGATCTCACCCACAAACCCTCAGATGAAATAGTAAGTCGTCTTCTCCTTCCCCTGACAGCCAACCGTATTCCCTACGTCTCATCTCTGCTTTACTTTTCCTTCATAGCATTCATCATCTTCTAACATATCACTTGTTTCTATGTCTCCTGGCTCCTGGCCTCCAGATTATAAGCCCTGTGTGTGTGTGTGTGTGTGTGTGTGTGTGTGTGTGTGTGTGTTTTACAGCTCCTGACCTAGAACAAAAAGGAGTACTTACTATGCAGAAGGCATTTAATAAGTATTTGTCAAATGACTTGTAGCTGTACTTATTCCTTCCACTTAACAGGTAGGAGGCCATTCTTCCAGGTTATGGCCATATACTAGAGAGGTCATTCACCAGATTCCCCTGTGTAAACTCCCCCCCATGGCCTTCTAACTCATTCAGAGCAAAAGTTAAAGTCCATAACCTAGAAGAAAGGCCTATGTATTCACTAAGAAAAAGTAACACTACTTCTAACAATGAAGCCAGATCTCAACAATGTGCTCATTATCAGAAACAATACAATAAACAGTAAAATAAGGCAATGAGGATGAGGCCCTGGTTGCCACAGCCTCCAGATCCTCCAAGATCTGACTCACTGAGGTGGGTGGTCCTGGCAGTGGACCATCATTCTGGACCCCAAGTGAGCACACCTCACCCTCAGTCTGCCCAAGCCTGCCCTTTCCTATTGTCAGTCACACAGCCAGGAGGTTAATGGAGCTTCTAGAATCTCAACACCAGACTTAGGATCTATCATTGGAAATATGTTAAGGAAGGTGCTGTCTACTAGAAAGGAGTGAAAATGCATTTGAAAGTAGTCCATAATTCCTTCTTGTTTTATTTTTTCCCCTGATTATAAAAACAACAAATGTTTAATTTAAAATTAAGAAAATTAATAAGGAAGTAAAAATATCTCAGTTTCATCATTAAAAAATAACTATTAACATTTAAGTGTGATCCATCTGGATCTTATATAAATACACACTAATTTTTAAAAGTTAATTATTGTATAAATGCACACTAATTCTTAAATCTCGGCCAGGTGCACTGGCTCATGCCTGTAATCCCAGTACTTTGGGAGGCCGAGGTGGGTGCATCACCTGAATTTAGGAGTTCGAGACCAGCCTGGCCAACATGGTGAAACCCTATCTCTACTAAAAATATAAAAATTAGCTGATTGGTGGTGGGTGTAATCCCAGCTACTTGGGAGGCTGAGGCAGGAGAATCGCTTGAACCCAGAAGGCAGAGGTTGCAGTGAGCCAAGATTGCACCACTGCACTCCAGCCTGGGCGACAGAGCAAGACTTTGTCTTTAAAAAAAAAAAAAAAAAAAAAAAAGCTGGGTGAGGTGGCTCATGCCCATAATCCCAGTACTTTGGAAGGCCGAGGGGGGTGGACCACAAGGTTAGGAGTTCGAGACCAGCCTGTCCAACATGGTGAAATCCCATCTCTACAAAAATACAAAAACTAGCTAGGTGTGGTGGTGGGCACCTGTAATCCCAGCTACTTGGGAGGCTGAGGCAGGAGAATTGCTTGAACCTGGGAGGCAGGGGTTGCAGTGAGCCGTGATCATGCCACTGCACTCCAGCCTGGGTGACAAAGCAAGACTCCATCTCAAAGAAAAAACAAAAACAAAAACAAAAAAACCCATGAGTTACCATGACTTGTAAAAAACTTAACTACATACAATGTTGGATTACAGTATGTATTTCTGGAACACTTATATCTGATCTTATTCAAAGATTGCTATTTCAAGTCTTTCGACCCAGGAACATCTCTCATGTACCTAGGAATGTTTTAGGGAAAAAATGGAATTTGGGAACCTGGAGACTCAAGTTCCAGCTTTGCACCCTGTGCAAGTTGTGGAATCCTCCCCGTTAATTTATCTCCCCATTCCATGCCCTTGTCTACCCTCTTTTGTTATTTTTGTAATGAAAACCATTCTCATTAAGCTTCCCTTCTAGTAGTAAACCTCACTTGCTGTAGAGGGTTCCAGATGATCTGACCAATGAAAAAAGATATGCCTAGTAGATTTAGGTTGGATCATTTATCTAGCAGCTATAGTTTTATTATGCCTAAGAAACATGCAACTTACAGCTTGTTCTTTTCAGAACTAATAGATTACATGATTTGTGTATACAATTCCCAAAGACTACAATTTCTGCCCCAAAGTGAGACCTACTGGAGCCCTAAAAGTAAATATTCTGGTCCTCTGCCTTTCTCTTTGGCTTTATGTGTCTACAACAGACCTGGAATTTGGGAAGTATAGTTCTTCATGTTTAAGGATGCTTTGTCTTTCCAGCAATAAGGAAAGTCTTAGGAGGTTCCTGTGCTTTAGATTTTTTTCTTGGTAAAATCTGAGGATTGGAGATGGTATTATTTCTCAAGTTTCTTGCAGCTCTTAAACAGTGAAGCCTCTAGGTTCTGAGATATATCAATCAACAAGAGTACATGAGACAAAAAGAGAAATAAGGAGTGGAACTGTAGGGCAAAAAACTGGAGATATCAGTTCACTTTGGAGCTATCAGTAGTTATATATAAGTACGAATACCCAGTCATTATTAACACTGCCTTCAGCTGAGTTCCAATGAGAACAGGAAGAAAGTTCAACCTTGGTATACAGTATTATGGCCCTAAGTTTATTAGTAGAAAAGTTCTTACAACATCCTTCCAGAAAAATCCCAAAACAGATTAAAAATTATAACTAGGGAAAGTAAAGAACATCCAATACCTCCTATTGCAAAGATAACAGGGTCTCTAAAATAACCTTTAAAATAACAGATGTTAAATTCACGAAAAATGAGTTAACAGATTGAAGAGCATAAAAAGGTAGTTGGCATGTACCATATATATAGCTATCTAGTAGAAGCTTAAGATGTAAGCTTGATTTTTTTTTCCCTCTCCCTCTCTTGAGGGTTAACTTTCCAGCAAGAAATATTCAATCTTAAGTATGTAATACTTCTCTTCAAAAATTAAAAAAAAAAATTTGAAGCAACATATTTATTCAACTTGAATGTGGTAGAATACAGTTCATCTTTGTAAAACCAACGGATTACTGACCTGAATTTAAGTCTCGTCCTGGATTGAAGGCCCGGCTATTAACAGTAGTAGAAAGTCGATCACAACTAATTGTTCTAGACACATTGGTATTAAAGCTTCCATCGAACCTGAAACAATAGGAGAGAATGAGCAATACTTATTCAGTCCAGAAAAACCAACCAACAAAAATAATGATTTACATTGTGTACAAGATAGATCAGCCCATAAACAGTACAACTGTGATTTAGATTTAAATATTCAAAAAAAAAATTTCAGAATTGGGGAGGGGCAGGGGACACCTGCATCCAGAAGGTTTTAGAAATCAAATTCAATTCCAAGATAAAAACAAACAACCATTCTTCAAATCAACTTTTCTCCAATAAACTTAAGTCAGTACTATTGATAAAATCATACAGAAAATAGATGACAAAATTCAAAACAGAGCTACAAAAAAAAAAAAAAATCAGATGGGTGCTCTGATGTTACATGTAAAACAGAATTCTTTAAATTATCCTATTGGAAAACCAATGACCAAGTACAAAAATAGACAGTCGTGAAGGATAAAGAATGGGTGTGGAGTAGGAATGGTCTAGATGTGAAACCCTGCTCTATCACTATTAGAAAGATTATTCATTTTTTCTGGGTCTCAGTTTTCTTATCTGAAAAAGATAATAAAACTTATTTTCCAGAGCCATAAAAAAATTAAACATAATGTATGGAAGTTCCTCTCATAGTACATGACACATAGCTTGTACCTGCTAGACTGTCAAGCAAATAAGGCAAAAGTCTTTTCATTTCCAGTGGTAGTGTAATGCTAGTACTAGAGCTAGAACAATACTATTATTCTAGCTAGTAGCTGATCAATAAATATTAGTGGAATCAATGATCCATTGCTATAGCAGACAACAATCTGAAAGAATATAATAGGAAAACATACCAGCTTATTTACATATAGTCATTAAGAGTATTTTTAAGGCCGGGCGCAGTGGCTCAAGTCTGTAATCCCAGCACCTTCGGAGGCCGAGATGGGCGGATCACGAGGTCAGGGAGATCGAGACCATCCTGGCTAACATGGTGAAACCCCGTCTCTACTAAAAATAACAAAAAACTAGCCGGGCCGAGGTGGCGGGCGCCGTAGTCCCAGCTACTCCGGAGGCTGAGGCAGGAGAATGGCGAAACAGGGAGGCGAGCTTGCAGTGACTGAGATCCGGCCCACTGCACTCCAGCGCCGGTGACAGAGCAGACTTCAGTCTCTAAAAAAAAAAAAAAAAAAAAAAGTATTTTTAAGTGAATTTCATCCAGGAGTAACAAAAGTGAAGGCTCTTGAACTTCTAAGTAAACTATTTAGGATTTCAGATCCTGAGAGGACTCAAAGTTTGTAAGAGATCCCCAAATAAATGCAACATGAAATGAGGTTTTTAAAACTTTGTGTTAAAATGTAAACTTCAGGAACCACTAATGCAACTCCATGAACCCAAATAGAGAAGCTCTAAAGCTAGGAGAAACATTCCTAGAAAGCAATATCCATTTGACCACTGGCATGAACTTTAAAATCTGTTGATCACATCTCCTAACACATAAGAACTATTACATGGAACTGATTGCACAAGCAAGGGGACTAGGTTTTCACATGGTATGTTGGTTCAAACAGCAAAAGCTAAAAACAGTCTTGTTTTATTTCATATCATCTCAAAGAAGGAGATAGCTGGATTTTAAGAGACCGTTAGTCCAGGCTCTAACCTAGTGCAGAGTTACACTGACAATATCAACTGTGCCTTAAAGGACACAGTTGCTTCATCAACGTGGCTGCCCTTCCTTGGACCTACTCCAGTTTGTCTAGACGAGAAGACTGCTGCCTCAGAAGCCACAGATGGAGGGAAAAGAAGAGATTAATACAGCAGCAGCTGCTGTGTCCATGCTGGCAAGGCACTATCACTACAACCTCACTTCTCTCTAAGCTATAGCTGGCCACACTAAGTCTATTCCCTCCCAGACATTTTTATAAAGGGAGAGATAATAGTTTAGGCTTTGTGGGCCATAAAGACTGTTGCAACTGCTCTGCCATTGTAGTGTGAGAGCAGCTACTGAAAATAAATAAAAGATTGAGTATGGCTGTGTTCCAATAAAACTTAATTTTCAAAAACAGGTGGTATTCCAGACCTGTTTCATCACTGCTGGTCTAGACCAGGGCAATCCAAGAGAAGTCTCTGGGATGATGAAAATGTATTATTTTTGCACTGTCTGACATGTTAGACACATGTGGCTACTGAGTATTTGAAATGTGGCTAGCATAACATAGACACTACATTTTCTACTTTACTTCATCTTAATTTGTAAATAGTCACTGAAGAATGGCTACCATATTGGACAATGGAAGGCTGGAAGGTTCTCCTGATTACTTGTCTAGTAATCCTTCAGGCCTCTGTTCATGTATCCCTTCTTCAGAAAGGCCTATCCTGATTGTGACGACTTCCCAAGTCTATGTTAAATGCCTCCATATTCTGTCAAGGCATGTGCCATAATTTTAAAGTTACAGTTCTATTCATGATTTTTATAGATCAGGTTCCATAAATAGACAAGAGTGCCACGAAGGTAGGCACCATGTCTTGTTGATTTTGTTCACCACTGCATACATTGCTTAGCATTGTTCTGGTCATAAGTAGGTGCTCATATTAATTGGTCTTTTATGACCATCCACACCATCCAGGGTGCCTAGTCCTGTTCTGGGCTCCCCTGAAGACTCCAAGAAATCTTAGCAAGTGAGGACCATGACTCAGTTGAATGGTTACAATACTGAAAGTCTAGCTAGCTACTTCAGAACCACCTGGGATGCATGTTGGAATGCAGATTCCTGGGATCCACTATTAGAGAGTCTGATTTAGTGAGTCTGGGGTAAGGCCAAGGAATCTGACTTTCACAGGCTCTGGAGGAATGAGAAGTGCCTTCCAACCCTGCTATGCAGATTCTTTTAGAAATAAAGCAAAGGAATGGCTTTCTGCATGAGCACAGGTACTTTCCTGTATGACTCAAAGAGACCGAAGACACAGGATCTTCCGAATGGATTTAGATCAAGAGCACAGGGTAGTTCTGAGGTATGTATGCAGCTCACATCTGGACTTTGCTGTCCAAGTTATGAACCCTTTCTCCTACCCATTTCACAGTTGAGAAAAATGACACCAAAGACTGCATAGCAAGTCAGGGACCTAAGAGAGACTTGAACCCATCACTCAACTCCTTTCCAGAGACAAACCACATACGATTCCGCATAAGTGATACGTAAAGAAGAACTTGCAACTCAAGAGGGTTACTGACAAATCTTCCCAGGAAATGTGTAAACCCGCAGAGAGCCTTTGTCTATCTGGATTAAGTCTCCACAGACAGCACCTCGCTTTCAGCATTACCCCTTGAGAGAGCTGAAGTCCAATGCTGAGGATACATAGATTTTTCTGGACCTTTGTGAAACGCAAGCTGGCTCGTGGGACCAGGGACATCAGGCAACTATTATTATAGGTTGTTTTACTTCCTTTGCTGAAAAGATCATTTGCAAAAACATTAGAGAAAACATTTTTATAACAATAAAAATGACAGTGACTCATTAACAAAAGTAGGTGCTTGATAAACATTTCTCCATCATAAAACAGTTTCACGACATGGTACTTGTCAACAATAATCTACGGGACCTTCTCTTCCCACCATCTCCTATCCTACACTTCTAACCAAACTGGCCCTTCCCTATGTGCTCTTCTGTTCAACCCCAATTGTGACGCTCTCCAGTGTCCACTCCACTCATTCTTCAAAGCCCAGCTCAACTCTTCTTTCAAATTTCTCCCTAGTACTGGCCCATGATGAGTCCTTCCTCCTCCAAGCTGACTAGTGCCATTCTGCTTCTTAACTATATGCTTGTGTCTTCTTCCTATTTTTCTTGTTTTGTAATCAAACAACATAATATCACAGTCCTATCCATTAGATACAGTTTTTTTTTTTTTTTTAAGATTCTGCTTATACCAACAAAACACTAATCAATTGTCTTAGTCCATTTGGACTGTAAACTAGGTGGTTCATGAACAACAGAAATTCATTTCTTACAGGTCTGGAGGCTGGGAAGTCCATGATTAAGGTACTGGCAGATTTAGTGTCTGGTGAGGGGCCACTTTCTGGTTCATAGATGTGGCCTTTTCACTGTGTCCTCAGTGACAGGGGCAAGGCAGTTCTCTGGGACCTCTTTTGTAAAGGCACTAATGCCATTCATGGGGGCTCTGCCTTCATGATCTAATCATTTCCCAAAGGCCCCTCCTCCTAATAGGATCGTGTTGGTGATTAGTTTCCAACCCATAAATTTGGGAGGGAGAAGGCAAATATTCAGACCACTGCATCAATAAAATTTATAAATAAGATTCATTCTTTGGGAGGCCGAGGCGGGTGGATCACAAGGTCAGGAGATCGAGACCATCCTGGCTAACATGGTTAAACCCCGTCTCTACTAAAAATACAAAAAATTAGCCAGGCGTGGTGGCAGGCGCCTGTAGTCCCAGCTATTCAGGAGGCTGAGGCAGGAGAATGGCGTGAACCCAGGAGGCGGAGCTTACAGTGAGCCAAGATCACGCCAATGCACTCCAGCCTGGGCAACAGAGTGAGACTCCGTCTCAAAAAAATAAATAAATAAAAATAAGATTTATTATAAATAATGAACAAATTATATTACTCATTTTGCCTTCCCCCTATACCAAATAAATGTGTGTTACATGGGGGTGAAATGCCAAAAAGTTTTATCATGGAACCCCTATTTGACTAAACCCTACCCATGTAGCTCTTGAATTCTGAATTCTCTCTAAAACCTTTTATGTGCTTGAGAAATTTTAGCTTCCCCCAATGGGACTGTAGGTTACTGGAGGATTTATATTTCTCTCTCATGTCTAGCACAGTTGCTGGAAGGTGGGGCATTCCATAAATTCTTACTGGTTGACTGACTAACGAGAAAGGGCAGAGTTAAGTCACCAGAAAGCTCTGGGCATTTTATTTCATAATATTCATTGAACATCTACTATATTTCCTAAGAGTCTCAACTGCCGTGAGTTCTCTCACATATGTTGAATTTCAGCCGTGCAGCATTCACTCGCCAGTCAAGTTAGCATGAAAAGCCTAGAAATCAACCTCACTCTGCTGCTTTTCTCACTACCACTGATGTGCCAGTCAGATGAAGAAGGAGGTGTCAATAGGGGCTTAAGATATACAGGGCTGGTGGACCAGCTAGGTTAGCAGGAATAACTACTGGAAGCACAAGTGAAGAGTGCTTATCTTTCTACCCTTCACTAACACTCTAACCTCTACTGCTTTTTCTGGACTCCAGACTCCACACATAGGGGTAAAACATGCTCAGTCATCCTTGTTACTTTAGCTACCTCTGGTCCCCAGAGGAAGAGTCACCTTGCTGAAGACAGGAATGCATTTTATGCCCATATGCCTTTGAGAAAAGTGACTTATAAAAAGAAACATGCTATTCGCCCTGATTTGGAGAATGTTGGAAATATAAAGCTCATACTTAAGACACTTTATAAAAACATGTCACTTATTCTTAGGGGTTACCTAAAAGATTTTTCATTAAGAAGTACATTAGCTGCCAGTCACATTTATACAATTTCGGGTTTACGGAAAGGCCAAGAAGTGGTAAAATCATAGATTTTCATACAAAATGAATAGGCAAATCAACTTAAGAGGTTTGGTTTGCTTCATTCCTCATGCCTGTGCTTTCAAAAAGTTAGTAATGACAATAGAAATTACTGATATAAATCTCCTTTACACCCCGACTCTAAAAAAGGAGATAATGGATTGTAGCTGCATTCTATACTCATTTTCATAAGATAAAACCAGTGCCTGAAATTCAGTTTCAAGAGAAACAACTCCATCTCTCCAACCCCTGTAAGTTATAAAAAAAAAAAAAAAAAAAAAAAAAAAAAAAAAAAAAAAACTTCCTTCTGGATTTACTTTCATGAACAACTGATCGAAACTGCATCCCGAGGGAGAAAACAGAACTGTGACTCCCACTTTGATCTCTTTCCCATGGAGAAATTCACTCCCTGCCTGGCTTGCAAGATGTTCATTTGATTGACGTTTGCTCTGATGTGCAAACTGCTTTGAACTTCAGACATTTAATTCCCATCAGGCTGCAGTCATTTTTATTCTCCTTCAACAGGATTTACAAGCAGGAGATCAGCAAATGTAGAAGATAAAATAAATTTGCAGAAGCTTTGAATCTTACATCAAAACAGTGTTCAAGTGAGTTCCAATTGGATTTCATTCAGCCTCGATTCACAGTGTAAATCAACTTTTCAGTGGAGTCCCAGTTTAGAAAGAAAGAGATATAAAAGACCCCACCTCCCCCACCCTCCCATCCCCCCACCAGTTGGGGTTTACTTCCTTTCTTAGTCTTTGTTTAAATTTCCTAGGGAAGGTAATTTGCCAGGCAAATCACTCAGAAACCTGGGTTTTTCTCAGTATTTCCAGAGAAGTCTGCCTCATTTATCACATAGCACATAAAAATCACACCCACAGTGTCGGTTCCAAGGGCAGTGATGAAATGTGGAATTGTTCATGGATGAGTTTTTAAGGTAATGATTAAAAAGCAAATCCCTGTGGAAACTGATCATCAAGTCCACACACAAAGCCAATGTAATGATAGCTAATAGGGTAGAGAATATTCTTTACTTGTTTGCTTGTTTTTAATCACTGCTAAAATGCTGAGATAAGTGCAAAAGGTTTAAAAAAAATCATTTCTTCTGAAAGCAAAACTTGGTATCCGATCAGAAGTGGGTATGGAAGAAATGCTGAGAGGCTTCCAAGGGGAGTTCACAACACAAGCGGGCCTTTGCTGTGAGTGCCACTGAATTACCAAGCTTTGTTTTTAGAACAGCACACGTTTTTCTGCAAAACAAAGGCGGTGAAAACCCTTCACTAGTAGCTGCAGGAGCTGCTAAAGGAAGGTTCTGGACACTGAGAAACACTCAGGCCTACTAGGCCCCGGGGCCCTAGTAACAGCCTCACAGGGTCTGGTTTACTGTGATATGACACGGACACATATCTCTTCACCTCCATTCAACCAGGTTCCTGCTCATTCTTTCTGGGAAGCATCTGCTCTCCAAATATTTGAGCAACACCAGTTGAAAAGAATTAAACAAGAACCTCCTTATCGTCCACTTAACCACCCATAAGAATAAAGTTAAACAAAGAAAGAGCTAAGATAAAAATCAAACATCTGCAATGGCAAATATTTAAACTCTGTTTGAATGGTAGAGGAAAGGGGCAAGAGCAGGATCACTTCAAAAAGGAACTATCACATTTATAAAGTAAATAATACTCAACCCCCCCCTTGACTGAGTTTACTTATTCAAACACCTAAATAAATGGGCCAACCAAAAAGCTGTCAAATAACATGTAATCACATTCCGAGAAATAGTTTTTCCTTGCATCACTGCAGAGATTGGGGTGATAAGTCACATTCTTTTTTTCTTATCAGTAATAAGGATTAAACCTTCAGGGTTCAGCAACTCAGCCAGATTGGAAACAAGGGCTGGTTTCAAATGCCCTTGGAAGGTAAGATTTTCAGAGCAATAAAGTGTCTCCCTCTCTATTAAGTCTAAGTATGACACAGACCAACCATATTTCTTTTTCGCCATTTCCCTACCACAACAGACTATGGAGATAAGGGCCTGCTGTGACCTTGTGTCTCACTTCCATATTCAAAAGATGGTATTATCATTCAATTCACTTTCTCATAAAAGCTTGGAAAATTGCACAGGTGACATCTAGGGTGGATTGGAAGTGGGCGCACAACCACATTAAACATTTATCCTTATCTTCCTCATCACTAGGCTGGACGGGGGGCACAAGAAGATGGGTATCTGGAAAAATCAAAGAGAGAACAGGCTGGGCAGAGCAGCTTGGTGGGGTCTGCAGGCTGCCTCTCTGCCATTCCATAGCACCCCTGTCCATCCTGCCACTTGACCTCTAATAGGGACTTGACACACTTGACAGTTATTTATTTATACACCCTTCTCCTTTGCTTGGTAGACACAAAGGGAGAGGTATTTTCTTATGTTTCTTTATACCCAGGGCCTAGCTCAGAGTCTCCTTGTGAGGAGCAAAAGTTTCGTCAATGTCTGCTGGATAAATACACATAGAAAGCCTAAGAGGCTGAGATTTCCCAGGACTAGAGACCAGAGACTGTAAATTGGGTATGTTCTCTCCCCTCACACACACTGATATTTAGTACACAGCAGACAACTGTGAGTGGTATGGCACAGACACAAAAGAGAGGCACTAACAACTAAGAGTTAGCAGATGACCTTGGAGATTAACTGGTTCCATCTACCAGCACACATGCACCGAGGAGGGAAGAGTCCTGTCCACACATCTCCCTGTTCTGTTAAAGAAACAGAAGAATATAAGATGCAGAATACTTATGGCTGATTCTACAAAAGGAATACTATCCCAATATTAACAAGTTAATAAAGCTAGAGTGTAAAGACAGATATCTACATCATCGCACCAGATAAGTCAAGTCCCCAGAAAGAGATTATAGATAGATTTGTAAATCTGGGCCTTCTTTGAAATTGCTTTGGTATTTTTCACAATAAAAATGCACAAAATGGTTTCTGCTTTGCAGCTAAGACAGGTTCTATTTCTTAAAGCTGGTAGAGTCTGCTAGGCAGTTTTCTACAGAGATCAGATTTTAAAAAGAAAGAAAAATCACAAAACCATCTCTATTTAAAATCCCTAAAAGGCAGCTGGTGAAATTCAATAGCATAAGCAGTGAGGCAGGTTTCCCATTCTTCCTTCAATGAAGGTCGCACAGAAAAATGCAGGAAGCTAGATTCTCAGCAGATCCAAATGCAGGCACTTTCTGCTACAAGGGTACTCAGGAAGACTCCTAAACATAAAGACATCTATCTAACACACACACACAAGCACACACAGGGAAATGATACAAATTGCTGCATGTTAGCCAATTTAGAAAGTTTGGAGGGTCATCTAGTAACCTCAAGTAGAATTCTAAGAAGGAATACATAGTTTAGCATTTCACTTGGCAGATGACCCACTCTAATTTTACTACTGGTCAGAGTACCATTAAAAGAAAACAGCATTTGGAATCAGGAAACCTAAATTCCAAACCCAGCTCTCCATCCACTAAGTCCTGCCATAACCTTTCTTTCTTTCTTGTTTTTTTTTTGAGACGAAGTTTTGCTCATGTTGCCCAGGCTGGAGTGCAATGGCACGATCTCAGCTCACCTCAACGTCCGCCTCCCGGGTTCAAGCGGATTCTCTTACCTCAGCCTCCCAAGTAGCTGGGATCACAGGCGCCCACCATCATGCCCAGCTAATTTTTGTGTTTTTTGTAGAGATGGGGTTTCACCATGTTGGACAGGCTGGTCTCAAACTCCTAACCTCAGATGATCCACACACCTAGGCCTCCCAAAGTGCTGGGATTACCTTGCCATAAACTTTCTAAACCTATTTCCTAATCTGTAAAAGTGGGAATGAGGGAGGTGGGCAGAGACAGTTTCTACCCCACCAGGTTGTTCAGAGGAACATATGAAGAATGTAATGTAAGTAACGTAATGTTTAAAGAAGAACAGGCCTAAAAAAGTATTTCACTGAAGTATAAACATATGTAACTAAGCTTTCATAAATACAAAGCTTTCTGTAATATCTTTGTTAAATGTTGAGCTTAACTCCAGTCCTCTGGTACCAATATCCAGAAAGACCATCTATAACATTTAGTTGGCCTGCAGGTAATAATAATTTTTAAAGGCATTGGAAATGGAAGTGAGATAAGGCAGTGAAAATGACTTGAAAGACTAAGATTTGCCATACAACACTTCATGGGCATAAACACAAAACACATCTTCATAGAGAAATAATACGACTTGCAATAAATTTAAACTCAGTTGTTCAGGACCAAGCTCGTCACATTATTTGACCTTGTGACACAGAGATAACAAAGAAACAAAAGTTACAAGCACCTAAGTCACAATATCTTATTTCTCATAAAAACAGTTATAATAAGAAATAAGATGTATATAAGGTTAACATTTTATATCATATTTTCCATGTGCACTACCTTAAAATTGGGTTAGAAAAAAACAGGAGTTGCCAACTTATGGGTCAGCTGTTATGTCTTGAAACATTCTGTACAAACCTATACATTAATACAACATTAAAAGTAGACATCTCAAATTTCCCTTTTACCTGAACTGCCATGCACATGACATAGTTATGGGGGTAAAAATATTTGTGGCATGAAAATAAAGAAGTTGTGGGATGAAAATAAAATGCTGCTGCAGGTTAATCTCAGTTGCTTAGCAAACACCTCCCAAGAATGATCTACCTGCAACTCCAAATCAGCATGTTTATACTGGATCCATCATTTTCCTCCTAAAAGTCTTCTTTTGCTCCTAGTTTCACCCTTCAGTTAATAGATTCCCATCTCCTAAAATACTCAATTTAAAATTTGGAGCTGTCATTTCTAATCTTCCTCCTTACCAAACTCTCCAAGAAAACCTAGTTGCCATATTCCACATATTGTACATCCCTATTTTGACACTCTATATAATGTACCAGTCCCTGGACATCTTTGCTTTTGTACATTTGTCCCTTAAGGTGTCATTACTTTGTCTGTGATTATCTAACTGGCCCAACTTGACAAGCAACTTGCCTTTCTACCATCATTTATTCTTCATTTGCCAACTAATTAATTTACCCAAGACCTGACCACAGCTGTTCCTTGCTTTAAAACTAGTGCTTACTGAGAGAAATTTGTGTAGCTGACCTAGTGTTTCAAGCCCACCATGGTGTTTCTTTTATCCATCGTGCCAGCTGGGTCTTCCACCTCCCCATCCTCAATTGCTGTATGGACACTTGCTGTTTTCTGGTCTGAAGCATTCTTCCCCTAGATCTATCTGTGGAAGTTCTACTCTTCAAGGCCTTGACTACCACTTTTTCACCGAGCTTGAGCATTCGGAGGCCTTTGTTCATAATCTCTTCCTCCTCTAAAAGTCTTTGGATTTCTTTCATGACATTTGCCACAGACTGCCTTAGCTTACTCTACATGTGTCCTATGAGCTCTTGAAGGTACATACTGTGTTATTCATCTTTATCCATCAGACAGTATCTAGTACAATGTCTTATACATTGACTGCCTTGAAGATGGTATAGACAAGTTGAGTTGAAAATGATACCCATGTATGCAGGTATTTGGGAATATATATTCCCAAATATACATTCCCAAATATACAAAATGCATATAACAAAATTATTAAGCATAACTGATAACTGAGATAACCAAATCAATATCAAACATGTTTCACATCAGAGCTTGTAATAAAACTGTTCAGATTAAAACAATGACTGTTATCAATAGGCAAAAAAGTATTTAATAATATTGTTCAATTTCTGCCCAGAAAGGAAGTAGCTTGTTAATTCTGACAGCATCATAGTGACTGAGACTCAAACACTAAAGACAAAGTCAGTTATGCTACTACAAACTAACTCCTTTGGCAAATATTGAGGGCCTATTTAAGCAAGGTATTGAATACAGTTGTATATGACAGAGTCCCTGAACTAAAGTAACTAAGAAAGATGAGAGAGTACATAAAGAACAAATATGCCTTAGCACCTGGTACCATCACTCTCAGTTACCCAAAATCAACTCAAGAAGTAGGAGCCAACATCCAAGTCCAGGCCTCCTCTTGCTCTTTGCTTACATAAAGGAAATCAGGTAGGTCTTCCAGTTGTTACATGATTAAGAAGTGAAATTCCCTTAAAGTTCAGGTTTCACCATCGTACTCCCTTTCTCAAGAATCATAAATTAATTCCCTCATTCAAGCAATCAATATTTATTGCGTGTCTACTATGTGTCAGACCGTAGATATAGAAGCAAGAGAAAGATAGACATTGTTCTTTACTTCACTTATGGAGCCTAAACCCTACTGAACAGAGTTTAAATTCTCTAGCCTAGCATTTGAGGATCCTTACGATCTAATATTGATCCAACTTCTTAGCTGCCTCTTCCATCATTTGCTCCATATACAAGTTCCTCTTCAGTGCTCCTGGTCATTTCTAGGCATGGGATCTCTTCATATTAAGCTTCCTCTCCTGGAAAGCCCTTCCTCCATATCTCCATATATTCAAACCCTTTTCCTGCTTAAATACCCAGCTGAAATATTTCTTCCATAAACCATTCCACAAGCCTTTATTTTTTCAAATGAATGGATGAATGAGTGATTTAAACTCTGTGAGTCTTGCTGCATATCATCTTTCAACCCCCCATAAGGTTACTCTCAAAAAGATGAAAACAAACTCTCTCATGGAATCCAGAATTTATTAATTTGAGCAGCAGGAAAAGTTGCCTATAATGGCAAATGGCTCCAGTTTAAAAACAAACAAACAAACAAACAAACAAACAAACAAACAACCTTCTAAGGAGCTTGAGGAAAATTAAATCAGTCTTCAAAGTTGGAAGAGTCTCTGAAATATAGTTCAAATTGCTCATTTTACAGTTGAGGAAACTGAGGACCAAAGACTTTAAGTGAACGTCCCAAGATTACACGGCAAAGTGGCAGAGTCCAGGCCCATCCACTCTTTGTACTACATGACTCGGGTATAATTTACATCACAACTGAACTTACTGCTTATGATACTTCTTTTGCACCAGAGTAGTTGCAAATAAAATAAAAAGACTTGCCTCTTCTTAGCAATGAGAGCAGCTCATGCTTGAGTTCATTTTAAAAACAAATAACTAAAAAACAAAACAAAACAGAAAAACCCCTGGACTTGAAGCTAAGTCCCTTAAGAACAGAAATTGTATCTTTTAAATCTACTATAAATTCCTAAAGAGCTAAGTACAGGAACCTGAACATTATGGGTCAGCATGTTAATCATCAAAATTAAAAACAACTCTCTGAGTAAGTTACCTCTGGCTCATATGATGTCAATAATATTTAACGAACTTGAAATCCTATTATAGAAATGTATACAACATCTAAATCACGCCACAAAATACACAACCAATTTACAGGGAAAAAAATAATCACTCAAATGCTGAGATTCCTTTCCAGGCAGCTCAGTAACTTTTTTAAGAGAAGCAGTGCAGGAGAGTATGGTAGAAAGTTCTGTAAGTGAGAGTTTAGCCTTCTCTAGTCTAAATGTGAAGGTTAACAAAACCTTAATTTTAATGATAGGTTTAGCAGTATAATTTTCTACCCTTTCTAAAGACAAAAGGGGTAAAAGGGCAAGAGGGATAATTTGGCTGGGCTATGTTACCCGGATAGGTTTGGCCAAACACTATTTTAGATGTTTCTGTGAAGAAAATGTTTTAGATGAGATTAACATTTAAATAATAGGTTATGAGTAAAGTCGATTATTCTCTGTAACATCAGTGGGCCTCATCAATTGAAGGACTTAGTAGAACAACGACAGACATTCCGTAAGCAAGAAGAAATTTCCCTAGCAGACTCCCTTTGAACTCCAACTGCAACTCTTCTTTGAGTCTCCAGCTTCAGCCTACCATGTATTTTGGACTCGTACCTCCACAATCCTAATTCCTAACAATAAATATTCATCTCTCTGTATGTACACACACATACACCCCCTATTGGTTCTACTTCTTTGGAGAACCCTATCTAACACGGTTATAATGGTGCTATTCATGAGAATTATTATGATCAGGAGCCTGTGTTCTTGCATCAGAACCTACGTTAGTTGCTTTGTCTGCAGCACAATACCCTCAAGAGGCTGAATAAGATGGGATTCCTGAAATCATGTAATTCAAGTGGGTGCCAGCTGGAAATGCACTAAATTTGTGTTCTTAGAAGATGAGATGAGTCCTATCTGCCTTCCACAGTAACTATATCAATCTCAGTGGATGTCTCAACTCAAAGAGCTCCCTGTAAAATAGCAGGAATCCAATTTGACAATGGTTCCAAGAGTTTCTTCATTTTTGGAATCAGTGAAGCTTTTTAAGTCTCCCCTGAGAGAATTATCTATTCAGCTGAAGTCTTCCAGCTCCAGGTGACTGACTTCAGAGAACCTTGGAAACAAGTTGCTTACTTACTCTAGCTCCATCAGAGCATCGATTTGCTCATCAAGCCAGACATAGATGCCTTAATGTCAGTTCTTACCATGATTAGTCAATTAACATGCATTAACTAAATGAGGATAACAGCACTGAACCCCACTTGGAGATACAAAAAAGAATAAAAATCTAAATTCATCTTTCCAGTATTTCCTCCCTAGCTTATTCTCCCCTTTGCCCCTTCTTTTAAATAAAGACACCAAAAATTAAAAAAAATAAGAATACCAACAGGTAGTAAAATCTATAGAAGAAATTGGGGAAAGAAATAGATACATCAATTAAGTGATGTGGAAAATAAAATTATTGATCTGGGCCCGGTGTGGTGGCTCATGCCTATAATCCCAGAACTTTGGGAGGTTGAGGCAGGTGGATCACTTGAGTCCAGGAGTTCGAGACCATCCTGGCCAACACAGTGAAACCCCATCTCTACAAAAATACAAAAATTAGCTAGGTGTGGCATTTTCTTAGTAAGGCAAGATAGGATGTCACTACATGAAAGACTGGGGAATTTCTGACTGACAGCTGTGAATCCAACTAGACAGAGCATGCATTTGACACCTTTTATTAAGTGCCATAGGTGTTTGGACTCCGTATTCTTGGTACTTAACTGTCTCTACTGATGAAGAATGCAGTAATCACAGCTACTCAGCAGGCTGAGGCATGAGATTATGCCACTGCACTCCGGACTGGACAACAGAGCGAGACTCTGTCTTAAGAAGAAGAAGAAAAAAAAGTATTGATTTGTTTATATAAAAACCAAGGATCAGTAGGGCCTGCTGAATAAACAATAGCTTTAGAAGCACACATCAGAATCTCATCTCTGTGGAAGGCTGGGTTTCAGGGATAGCTATTCTTAGTGTTATGCCTAAAGGAGTTATATTCTTTAAAACTTGAGAGAATGAGAATGGACATTTTTAAGTTGGCATAGCAGAGAATGCACATGGATAAGACATTTTTCTTAAGTCAAATCTATTAACATTGTATGGTCTTTTCAGGTCAGGAATTGCAAATTCACATGCTAAGCTGGGCCAAACAGGTGATATAAATCAGGGAAATAGGTTGGGTATAACATATCAGATCAGGAACTCATCCCCTGTCTTGAAAGGGGAGCTGCTCTTCATGAAAGCAGACTGTTACTAAGCAGCAGTGTAGATCCAGTATTGCCAAATCTTCTGATTTTCATGAGAAGACAGATACTTTGGATTTTAAATTGCTAATCTTTCGAAGTTTAAATGTTGGCAACAGATTTTAAAATTTACAAATTTAAAAACCTTTAAAACACATGAGGGCCGAAAAAATATACCTGCAGGTCAGATACAGTCCATGGGTGTAATTATGCACTTGTTCACTCCTTGTGGGAGAGCCCAGGATCTCCTACATTCCTAGCACCTCACTAAAGGAACACAAAGGGAGCTGCGAATTAAATTATATAAATAAATAAGCTCACTCTCAAAACCATGTTTTTTAAAGTGATACCATTGAAAATGAGTTTGTTTTTGATTAAACTTAGCCTATTTTTTTTTTCCATATTGAAGAATGTGAATTCTTTAGACCATTCCTTCAACAACAAACATTGACAGAGTACCTAATCACTATGCAGCACCTTGTGCAGAATAATTAACTTTTAAGGTTCCTGTGCAAGAATTTTAAGAGTTGACTGGTCTGAGAAGGAAAGTATCAAACCCATCTGAAAAATTAATTTTCTGCCACTTTGCAGGTTCTCTCTGTTGTCATCATACTATAGCCTTCAGGGTGTATTCTTCAGAATGCTCTATACTAGAGCTCTTTAAAGCTCCTCTCTCTTCAGAACTAGGCATTTTATTTTTAAAAAATATGTACTATCAAGCACTAGTGAAGAAAACCAAATATGGATTATAAATCATTAAAATGAAAAGTTAGGCCTGAGACAAAAGTAAAATTAACCATTAGTTAAAATTACTTATAAAAACATTGTCTAGTTCTAACTAATCTTTAATATATTTGGAGAAGAAGCAAGGTTAATAGGCTACAGGCACTTAAAATGTTAATAACAAACAGCCATCATACTACTGGGTCAGTGCTGGGTTAAAAAAAAAAAAGTTCATAAGGCCCAGATGACTTAAGAATGAAGAAGATTCAGAACTAAGACTGGGGGTCTCTTATCTGAGGTCCAATTACTTATATTTATTATAAAAGCAGTATTAATACATACACACATGGCAAGATACAGTCCATAGGCATAAATCGTTTGAAAGAGTTTGCCTCATAGAACTATAATATCTTACCGTTTGGAAGGACTTTAGCAGTAACCTTGAGCCCATTTTTCATGAACTTTAGTCACTACTACATCTCTATCACTTTCAACCATTTAGTCACATTCACTTAATGTTTTCATTTAAAATAGTTCAATTTTATTCAGCTACATTTCTTTTAAAAGAAACTTTGCTATTGCCATTAGAGAAAAAAAAAACTGTTAACATAGTGAATATTGAAATAAATACATAATCAAATTTTAAAAATGTCTAAGTACAACCTAAAAACATCTCCCCTATAACAACCATGTGAGTTGGGTACTCTCATTATCCTCATCTCCCTGACGAGGAAACTGAGGCTCAGAATAAGTGACTTCCAAAGGTCCACACACGAGTTCATGAGATTCAAAACCAAATCTCCCTACTATTAAAAAAAAGTTTTTAATCACATGCTTAAACTGCTTCAAAAGACTAGGAGATCTTCCTTTCCTCACCTAACTCCAACATGAAGTTGCTGAGATTCAAAATGGAGACATTTTTGGAAGGATTGGAATATAGGAAAGTGTCATCAGGGTGCAGTTGCTCAAGCATGGCTCAAGCCTGTAATTCCAGTACTTTGGGAGGCCAACGTGGGTGGATCACCTAAGGTCAGAAGCTTGAGACCAGCCTGGCCAACATGGTGAAACCCCATCTCTACTAAAAATACAAAAAGTAGCTGGGCGTGGTGATGCGCCCCTGTAGTCCCGGCTTCTTTGCAGACTGAGGCACGACAAGCGCTTGAGCCTGGGAGGTGGAGGTTGAAGTGAGCCGAGATGGCGCCATTATACTCCATCCTGGGTGACAGAGTGAGCCTCTGTCTCCAAAAAGAGAAAAGGAAGGGGTGAACTGAAAATGTGTTCAGCAGGCACCCCAGCCATTACAATACGTAGATAAGCACTTTCTGAGGGACCTGAGAATTTGTACCTTTGTTCACTCTAACAACATACTACGAACTCTTTCCATTTTTAAGTCTTCATTAAAAAACTGAGGTGTTCCTCTAATTTTACAAAGTGCTTGTGTTCAGCCAACGTTTAGAAAAGTATCAGCTCAGGGTTCACTCCCAAAATTCCTTCACACATTTCACTGGAAAGTGGGCTCCATTCAAAGCCAAGTAGACACAGTATAATAGAAGGGAATCCTTACAGGCCGCTTCCTGTTGCAAAAGATCTCTGTTGTCAGGTATCTTTAAAATTTGTTGAAGGAGGTTCCTTATATTGCTTATCTGTACATTCTCTGATTGTTCAGCTTTACCTTCAGAACTGCCTTGGTTTTCCAAGATCCACCCCAAGCAGTTCTTGGCTCTGTCAACTACTCCTGGTCAGGAGACAATACTGCATCTTCAGCATTCAGTGCAGAGGCCCCACCTCTGAAGGAGGAATATTCTCTCCTACTAATCTGTTTACTCGGTATGTATTTTTCTAGGGGTACAGTTAAGGTCTCATGGATGTTCAACTCAACTAAATGAGAAGTTCCCAAAGGGCAGAAACTACATTTTATGTTTCATTGTATTAACAAAAAGGTTGACCACTGGGTTTTACCAAACTAGATGGCCTCTGTCCCAGACCTGAACCCTTATCTCAACATATTCAAAATGGAAATCACTGTCTTTACTCCCAAACTTAATGCACACATGTGTGTTCTTGGCTTTTTGGCTAATATCAAGTGTAATGTATGCATGTCGGACCATTCTCACAGGTCAGCTTCAACAGCATGGCTGCATCTTACCATCTCATATATATGGATGTGATACAATTTTCCTAACTAATCCTCTATTGCTAGAAATTTAGAGTATTTACAATTTTCTCTATTCTAAATGGTAATACAATATTTTTCTTTACATGTTTATATTATATATATTTTTGTGATGTTCCTCCTAATGGCCAAATCAAGTAAGAGGCATATTTCTAAAGTTCATAAAATCATTTCTGATACAACCTATCTGGTATAGTTCTCTGCTTTGAGGAACCACAATACCTCTCTGCTATGTCACATTTTGCCCTATTAATTACGCTCAATTTTTGCCACTCCACCACCCAGTAACTTACACATTTCGAGAGAGTAGGCACCTTCTTACTCTGTCCTATATCAATTTAAATCAATTCAGATGCCAACAAATAGTACAAAAATTAAACACAAGGGCCAGGTGCTAGGGGTAAAAAAAGATGAGGTGTGATTCCTGCCCAGAACAGAAAGGGAGGCTGACTCACAACAAGGTCTGATACATTAAGTTCTACACTATATAGAGATGTATGGAAATTACTATAGGAATAAATATGAGAGAGCAATAAATTCTTCCAGGGACAAAATGAAATAAGGAGAGGAAAGAAAGAGGTAATTGGAAGCTATGAAGAAAAGGCAATTGTTGAGTTGCTCCTTGAAACATTCATAGAAATTCACCAGGTGGCAAGTGATTGGGTAGATTCACCAGTAGCAGCCAGCCGATTCAAGTTTCGGGTTTTTCCCCCTCTAGAGCACTAGTTCTACTTAGATCTATTTACGAAGATCCCCAATCTGCTAAGCCAGGGTTGTTTAACCTTGGCACTACTGACATTTTGGGCAAGGTAATTCTTTGTCTTGGGGAGCTGTCCTGAATGTTACAGGATGTGTAGCAGTATCCCTGGACTCTACTCACGAGATGCCAGGAGCAAGTATTTCCTCCAGCCTTTAAGTTGTGACAACTGAAAATGCGTCCAGACATTGCCACATGTCTTTCCCTAGGAGAAAAACACATAAATCTAGCTCTAAGAACTTCTCCTTTCCTTACTTTCTGTTCTCCCTGCCCTGAAAATGGTTTCTTCTTTGGGCCCAAAACCCAACTGGACCCTCATTTTATTTTTAGTTAGTGATAAGTTTGTCAAAACATTAAGTTACAGGTGCCCCACTATAAAAGATAATCTTTGATTATATCTGATATAGTTTGGCTGTGTTCCCCCCTAAATCTCCTGTTGAATTGTAGCTCCCATAATCCCCACATATCATGGGAGGGACCCAGTGGGAGGTGATTGAATCAGCGGGGTGGGTTTTCCTGTGCTGTTCTTGTGACAGTGAGTAAGTTTCATGAGATCTGATGGTTTTATAAAGGGCAGTTCCCCTGCACATGCTCTTTCCTGTCACCATGTAAGACGTGTCTTTGCTCCTCCTTCCCTTCCACCATGATTGTGAGGCCTCCTTAGCCATGTGGAACTGTGAGTCCACTAAACCTCTTTTCCTTTATAAATTACCCAGTCTCAAGTATGTCTTTATTAGCAGTGTGAGAAGGAACTAATACCTAACAAACAAAAATTAAAATGTTCACTCTGATATATGAAGGTATACAAATATTTAATATTACAGTGAATACTTGTTTAGAACATTACAGTTTACAAAATATTTTCACGTTTGATTTCACTGAAATGTTCACAACATCCTGGAGTCTTAGTTATTGTTCTCTTTCCAGAAATAAAGACAGGGTTGCTCAAAGACACCAAATATCGAAAGACCATGTGGGTATTGAGTTGTTAGGGGTAGAATTCCTATCCAGACAGTCTCATTTCAAATTATATATGCTTTCCATTTAGCTTAGAGAACAACTAGTATGAGTTTCTTCAGGCCACAGACAGGGTAAGCCAGACAAAGGCACATCTTAACATCATATAAACGGATAAATAAAATGACTTGAGGATGCCCTGCTACCTACAAAGGCCAGCCAAGAAATTATAATACGTAAAAACTTGCTTATGGAAACAAAGCATCATTTAACCACCAAAAAAGTTATATCCATCCTTTGCCTAGCCACAAAAGCGCCTGTCATGCAAAGAGAGGAATAATAAATACTAATTAACATGTACATTCATATTTTTAAAATGTATTAAGGTCTTTTATTTGTTCTAAGTAACACTAGAAAATAAGATTATTTTCCACACTGGTAGAAAACTGAGCATAAAAATAAACATTAAGTAACTTGATGAAGGACACACAGCTAAATTAAAGACCAAGTCAAACTTAAAACTAAGCTCTTTGCACCTCCAGATAAGTGTTCTTTCCACTACAATTTCCAGCATCCCATAGCCCTATACCCCTCCAGATATGAATATAACTAGGCCAATAAATAAAAAATCCTCAACCATGCAGATACAAATCTGTTTCAATATGATCTGAAACCACATTTCCCATAGGAGTTTTAAAGATAGTATCTACTAAAGTAAGGAGTGGGAATTTTTGGTTACTCTTTTAAAGACAAAAGGCACTCCTTTAAATTAAGCAAGTGACATGGCTTAATAGTTGACTCATGACAAAGCATTTCTAATTTTCTAGATTTCGATTCTGTACTCAAATAAATAGTTGATATTCCTCAACTTGAATTTCATCAGGAAAAAAAGGTGAGTAGGGAGGGTCCAGGAATTTCCTGGCTATAGAACACTAAATCACATTTCTTTAAAAATCACTCGTCTATCGAAAGATAAAGGGCTTATCTCAAATAGTGGGAAATAAGCCACACAATTTGCAATAAATAAACACAGGTATTTTGAATATGAAATGAAACATGTAAGCAATTCAATTTCTGGTTTATACAACAACAAAAAGTTTTAAAGTCTTACTCCATCATGGAAGGTGGGATAGTACAGCAGTCTTGAATTGCAGTTAGGGGAGAGGTTAGGTGAGCCGTATAGGATGCTTCTACAACTTGCTTGTTCCGATTGACCACATCCAAGTAACGGTTGAACTTCTCTCGGATTTTTTTGGCTAGCTGTGGGATGACAGTGAGCAAAATAAATCGAAAGTCCATGACAATAACTCATTGTATTTGTTTCCTAATAAACTAATAATTTGTGTCACAAGCTGCATATATTAAAATTCAAGTAAAACAAACAACACACACCCAAGTCATATTCCACTGTGTGGGTTGAGATAAAAATTGCACAATGCCCAGAAGTCATAGAAGGATACTCAGACAACAGTAAAATCATATCTTCTTGTAACAGATGACGGCACGTTAAATAGAACAATACCTATCCATAAAATACCTTGCTGGAAAAAGAAAAACAAAGACGTTGACATTATTGTCAGCGTGACAGTGGGCACTGCGTGTTACAGAGCAATGACAATGACTGGGAGAATAAAGAGAAGAGACATTATCTGCTACTTGTGGTTCCGGGCTCACAGTTTTTCAAGGGGGGTAATAACAGAAGGACAGGAAACAACATTCAGAACCCTCTGCTATACAGTCCCAGGGGACACCACTCTCAGTCTTCCATGTGAATGGCAATTCCCTGGAGTTGTACAATTCATAGAAATGAAATATACACTTAGAAATACACTTGTGTTTGGTCTGCTACACCTTTAAGATGAACAAATGTCTTCCTTAACTGCTGTGAACCAAACACTTCATCATGATTTACTTTCATGAAAGAATAATAAAAGCAAATTGGTGCGCATACTGCTTTTTCCTCCATTGTTCCTATCAAATACCACCGCTTCATCACAGATCTCCAAGGAAAACTGTGTTGTTTTTTCTTCCCCTTAAATAAAATGTTACCCAAATGAAATGACTGATAGAATTATAGCTAATTGGTTTTGTAGTGCTATTCATTATGATCACACTGGGGAAAAACTAATCATCTCCTTTGGGTCATGCATCTCACACAATCCAATAGCTTCCAGGCTGAGAACATGGAGTCAAATCAAAATATCTTCATTTGTTATTTTCAAGCCAATTTTAAATCTTGATTTTGTTCCAGGGATATTCTATAGCTTTCAGGGTCTCAATTAAATAACTGAGGTTCTCAGCCTTGCTAGAAATTACATAAGCTATAAAGTTTAGAAAAACTTCCAGACATAACAAAGGGATATGAGTATAGTGTTTAATTGGATAATGGGTTGTCCAAATTCATTTTATCATTTTCAAAGGAGGAGTTGCGGGTCTTGAAAATCTATAAGATGACTCACAATACTCCCTGACCTAGACTTCTTCCTGACCTAGACTATTGAAATAAAGTAGGTTTTCCTCATTGAGGTCATTGCATTAAAACATATAAACCCAGTTTAATTTAGACAACTGGCGGCTTTGCCATCCTCAGGGGACATTTGGAGAAAATTTTGATCATCACAACTTGGTGGAGAATGCTGCAAAGTAGATAGATAGAGGCCAGGGATTCTCCTAAGCATCCTACAATGCACAGGACAGCATCCTCAAACCAAGAATTACCTGGTTCAAATGTCACTAATAGCCCAGATGAGAAACCTCAAAACCTCGATTGATTGCTTTTTTAACAGGTGCTGGAAAATAATTTTTTAAGCAAAAAATTCACATTTTATTAAAGATATTAATATAACCCTTTCAGGGGCCCTCTAAAAATCTTTAGCAGTATCCTCTGACTGCAGTCAAATAATTATTAACCAGATGTTTTATTTAAAAGCTATTCTTGGGTATGACTCTCACCAATTTATTTTTTCTTTTCCAACTTTTATTTTAGGTTTGGGGGTACATGAGCACATTTGTTACATGGATAAATTGTGCATTACTAGGGTTTGGTGTATAAATGATTTTGTTACCCAGAAAAACTTTGATTTAGAGAAAAATCAGTAAATTATCCCAATCTGTAATTCAGTCAATAGGTTTCAAACTGTTTTTCTATTTGAATTCTCCACCCATCCAAAATGATAACTTATGAGGGAAAAAAAAATCCTATACATTTCAACAATTGCATTTTTTTCATTCTTTGTTTTTCCTTCCCCAAAGTAATATTAAACAGGCCATCACATGTGGCCCAAATATGGAAAGAGGACTATTCACTCATTATCAAATGCGTTAACATGGTTTTTAAACAGCAGCTTGCAACTAATCTAACAATCCTCTTTTCCCAGATTTTCACATTCAGTGGGCAGTAGAGGATGTCAGAGCAACAGGCCCAGCTTGAAAACCTTATATTCTCATAATGCCCTATATAAGCCCTCTCAATACACACATTAAATTTAATGCTGTTTTTTTTTTTTTTTTTTTTAACATCTGGCTATCTCATGAGACTACAAGCACTGTTAGGACACACAGTCTTGTGAGATAGCCAGATGTTAAAAGATAACATACAACATATGTTTTTGTTCACCACTGTATCTTCAGGCTCTAGAACACTGCCTGGCATTGTAGACATAGAAAAAATATTTAATGAAGTGATAAAGATTTTTAAAATTCACTCCTGAGAGTCATCAACCTTATCTTCTGTTCTAATAATAAACTATTTTAAAATATACTTATTTTTAAAATATACAACAATATGTATTTCTGGAAGCCCCATCAAGAAGCAAGTTCTACCTTTTCTTTGTAGGTCATGACTTCTGATAAAGTAAATATCATTAATTTCCCACCTAGGAGTATTAAGAGTGTATAGTCCTTTATTGCCCTTGGGAATAAATGTATTATAACACAATGAACATAAGATGTAATTGAAAGAACTAAATTTTGAAATTTCTTCACAAATTCACTTTAAAATAAAAACAAAATTTATAATCATATGTCCTTCTCTCTCACACACATACTCTTAATATTCAACTCCACTTGAGAAATATGCAAGTGTTTCTTCTACACATTTGGAAGATTCTAACTTTAAAAAGTCAGATCCAGCTAAACTCAGATATTCCAATCTGGTCCACTGCCTGTTTCTACATAGGCCATGAGCTAAGAATGATTCTTATACTTTTAAATTTTTTTTAAAGGAGAATATTTTAAATATTTAATAGTTATATGAAATTCTAATTTTACTGTTAATATTTATTGGAACATGATCATTTGTTTACGTATTGTTTATGGCTGCTTTCATTTTACAGTGGCAGGCTAAGTAGCTGCAAGAGTCTGTATGGCCTGCTTTGCTATAGGTAGAAGTCAGGGGCCTGAATTTATCCCCAGATGGAACCACAATCCCAGTGTGGTGCCATTCTTCCTAGTGTGGTGGTTTTACAGAAATTTCCTACAAATTCTTTAATGGGTCTACCCCTTTGGCAGGTGGGGTCTACATTTCCCCCTGTCCCCACTGCTTAAATCTGGGTAGGCTTATGATAGGTTCTACTAGTGGAGTACAGAAAAAGTGATACTAAGCAACTCCTAAAGCTAGGTCATAAAAGGACATGCCTGTCTCTTGGAATGCTTACTCTTGGTAGCTGTCAGCTACGAAGCTGTAAGAAGTCCAAGACACACGGGAGGCCATAGTCAGTGCTTAGTTGGCAGCTCCCCAGTTTAGCATGTCTGCCAAGTCATCCCAGAGCAAGTTTGTGGCATGAACCAGGAAACTTCCAGATAACTTCAGCCCCCAGATTAGCCCCTTGAAGAAGTCATGGACATCATGAAGCAGAGATAAGCCATCCTTGCTGTGCCTGGCCAAAATCCTGACCCACAGAATTTGTAAGCATGTTTGTTTATGCCACTAAGTTTTGAGTGGCTTGTTATCCAACAACAGAAAATTGGAAAATGCAGGATCAGCTGAATTCCATCCTAGGATATGCATATTGAAGCAAGTGAAGCAAAGCTCCTAAATGTAGGCACTGCATCTAAATCATCAAAATTATCAAGATTGTACCCTATGAGTTGTAAACCTGCTGCAGAGATTTCAGGGTTCTTCACAAAATTTTAATAGCTACCAGGACCTTACAGTGTGGGTATTCTCATTTTATATCAATGAGTTAAGTGATGAGCCCAAAGCCACAAAATAAGTGACAGAGCCATTCACTTATACAAATTCAAAATCTGTGTGCTCACACACTGGCTGTGGTGCCTCAGACAAACCAAACCTAAAGGAAGCTGCAATGGTGGCTTGAAATATTAAAATATGACAAATCACACAGGCTGAGAATTCCTGTTAACATAATCAAATAAGGCAAAGAGCAAAGTGTTAAAAGATCCTCAACTCTGGGCTGGCTGCAGAATTGAATGTTTCTCAGGATTGCAAGGGGACTGGTTGATGGGAGAGGGGCCCTGGCAGAGGTGTGTTTTATTAGGGGATCAGGGTAGAGTGTCTGCCTTTGCCTTCCTGGTTAGGGTGGGCCTTCGGCTACATTCTTCATCAGTAGAGACAGTTAAGTACCAAGAATATGGAGTCCAAACACCTATGGCACTTAATAAAAGGTGTCAAATGCATGCTCTGTCTACTTGGATTCACAGCTGTCAGTCAGAAATTCCCCAATCTTTCATGTAGTGACATTCTATCTTGCCTTACTAAGAAAAATGCCAACATCTGCTGAGTGCCAACTATGTACAAGTCACAATTTTAGGCCTCTCACATACATATACCAACTTAATTCTTTGAAGGATCCTATTAGGACCCTTTTTCCATTTTCCAGAAGTAGATACTAAGGGGTAAGTAATTTGCTCAAGGTTACAAAGCTAGTAAGTGGTAGGGCTGGGATTCAAATCCATATTCTGACTTCAGATCCCAAGGCTTCAAACTTCATGCAACATTGCTTCTCTTTGTAATATAGAGATCAACCCTCTTCCCACATTTCTTTTCAAATCAATTTTAACAAATGTTGTGAAATGCTTGGCAGGATACCATAAGCTATGCACGGTCTCATTACTTTATAATAAGAATTAGATTTTTAAAAATTAATATGATTTCTAATAATATTTTTCAAAATTCCTGTGAAAATCAAGTACTTTGAAGAAGTTTAGAATTGTTAAATTTTACCATGAATATAAAAAAGGGGCCGGCACAGTGGCTCACACCTGTAATCCCAACACTCTGGGAGGCTGAGGCAGGTGGATCGCTTGAGCCCAGGAGTTTGAGACCAGCCTGGGTAACATAGTGGGGCACTGTCTCTTCAAAAAAATAGAAAAAATTAGCCAAGAATATTGGTGTGCATCTGTAGTCCCAGATACCCAGAGGCTGAGGTGGGAGGATCACCTAAGCCCGGGAGGTTGCGGCTACAGTGAGCCGTGATTGTGCCACTGCACTCCACCCTGTGATACCCTGTCCCTACCTCCCAAGAAAGAGGTGGGGATATGACCCAATTTGTTATAAAGAATTCTTTAAAAAAAAAAAAAAAAGAAAAAAAAGAAAGAAAAGAAAAAATAACCCACCAAAACGATGCCTACCTAATATTACCTGGGTACTATGGAATAAATTACATTAAACTATTTTAAATTGTTCAAATTGCTCAAGGGGGTTTTGTTGGTTTGTTAGTAACCTGGCAAAGAGAACAGAGTGCTTGTATTGTTCCTTTGCTTCAGAATTCAGTATTTTCCTAAATAATTTCACCTTAATGGACTGATCTACCATTTTAGGACAGTGAGAGAACATTGTGACTCCCAGTTTACAAGTGAAGAAACTGAGGCATATGGAGCGTAAAAGTCTCTTGACTACCAGGGGTGCTCTTGCCTCCCTCCACCTCACTGCCTGAGAGGAGCTCCCTGTGTCCTTCTGACAAGGAATGTGATGGTGACACACTATGGAAACCTCATCTTGTGTCCCACTATCGCGTTTTTTTTTTTTTCTCTCTCCCTCTAAAAGGAATCTCTTTTAGCACGCCAACCAAGCCCACGCTCCTCAGCAAACATAACAGAACCTCAGAGTAAAGATAGCCCACAGAGAGGTTAATCCTGAATGTATCCAATAAACTGAAGAGGACCGACTGGCCAATGCAGAACCTTCCAAGAGGCCAGACAGATTCTGGGTCTGTATCCTGCCATGATCCCTGCAGACAGAAGAAAACAAAGACATTCTCAACAGAAAGCTACAGGTGGACCCACAATCCTCCTCAGTGTAATTAAAAACATTTTTCTTTCCACAGCTCAGCTTTCATCTTTTATCCTTCTTTATCCTTTCCCCTTCATCCCCTAAGGGGTTTCTGAATGCTGATGAGACAACGGGACTAAAACCATCTTGTCATCTTTTGGGTCAATTCTTAGGCTAGCCAACATCCAGCCATGGGTCAAATGATCAGTAGGTAGCGTGCGGTCCCCATGGGAACGGATTCTAATTTGTCATCATCTCCAGTGACAACGTTTCATCACAACATCAATGAATTTCTTTCTTGCTGAATTTCTTTTCTCCTAATTTTCCCATAGACATTTCTGTCATTTGCATACTTCCCCAGAGCCCTTTTTTAAAAGCTCTTTTACCTTAGCTTTACACTTCAGAAGACTGGGGTGGGGAGGCACATGGTTAGAAAAGGTAAAAGAAAACAAAATGCAAAGGCATAGTGGGTACTTTATTTATGTCTGCTTCCTAAAAGGAAGGGCCGGAAGGAGTTTTGAATGTTAGGGAAAGCTTTATTTAAAATACATAACAATGAAGCTGACAGGCACAGACAGGAAATGTACCCTAGGGGACTGAAGATTCATAGCAAAATTCCTATTGAACATAGAAAAGTTTAACATTTGACATTCAAAAACCTTTGTGCAGTGGTAAGAATTTAATAGTTGATCCTTATTTCCTTCAACTTTAGCCTTAATATTCAAGAATAAACCTTGCATTTTGTTTTCTAGTAAGTTTCAGGGTTTATTTGAATGTATGTGACATAAAAATAATTTTAAGCACAAATATATAACGTCTCTGAACATCACACCATTGCATTCTAAAGTTCTTCATAGAAACTATTCTCATGGTTTCATGTTGCACATCATATACAGGATATAAGAAATGCTCTAACTCTCTGCTATTCTTTATATTAGTAATAGTCGTAATGGTCCAGACATATATAGAGCTCTCTCACTTATTAGCTGGGAATTTGGGCAAATTCCTTGACTTCCCTTAGCATCAGTTCCTCATGAGTAAAACAGAAATAATATCCCTTAAAGGACTTATTGTGATGTTCACATGAAACACAGTGAATATACAACAACTAGGACAAATACAAGGGATTATTCTTACTGTCATAGTGGACAGTCTCTGGCCTAGAAATGTAGTAGTAACTGGGGAAATACTGTGGGGTCTAAATTTTCTAACAACAGAGCTAGAAGTAAAAGGATAAAGCTACAAGTAATAAACTGAATGATAACTAACCATTTTATTCATTTAACTCATGGTTAATTCTACATGGGAAATCTGGCACAAGGTCTTGTGGGGGAAAGCATTTTTTCTTAGATTAAAAGCAAAATGGCACGGAAGGCTGGAGTCAAAGAAGTTTCAGTTAAATTCAGCTCTGTCATTTACTAGCTGAAGGAGACCAAGCAAGTTATTTTTCTAAGCCTCAACTTAATTACCTCTAAATTGGACATAATAATAGCTGCTTTGTGATGTTGTTTGAGAACAAGAGGGATAAAGTTTGTAAAGTACCTAGCAGAGTGTCTAATGTATTATAAGTGCCAAATAAATGGTAGTGACTATTTACTATTAGTGTAATGGTTATTATTGTTTGAGGAACTTAACAATGGCTAGGTAAGAATGGAGAATCCAAAGAACATTCTCTGTACTTGGAGAAGGATGAGTAGTCAACACAGGATGGATGTGTCAGCAGTAGGCTATGACCTTACTACAGCTGTCAGTGACTCTTCTAAAGCACTGTGTCATACAGGATAGGTAATTACAGTCTCGGGCAGCTCAGACTTTTTCTGGGATCCTGTTTTAAGACTCTAATAAGGACCTTACTCTTGTGTTGTTGCATTTTATCATTTTCAAAGCATTTTTACCTGAATTGTCTCATTTGTGCCTTATAACAACCCTGGGAGCTAGGCGGAGCAGATATTTTCTCTGTCCCAGTTTTACAATCAAGGAAATCGAGGCTCAGTGGTTTGCCCAAGTTGGTGCTGAGTAAAGGTAGAAAACAAAAAGACCATTTCTTCTAATCTCTAGCTCAGTTCTCTTTCTGCTAACAACCTCCCTCAAACTGAAGAAAAATATGAACTCTCCCAGATCAAATTATCTAAATTCTACTTATTCCTTCTGGTTCCAGCCCAATTTCAACCTCTTTGAAGCCTTCTCTGTTCTTTTCCAAAATTTCCTAGGACTCACCATTTGTTCCACTCACTTTCTGCTTCACACTGTTCTTGTTCTTTCCTCATTTGAAGACGCTGTTTATCCCAACAAACCAGTAACAGAACAATAATTAGAACTAATTGATTGCTGACTATGTTTAGGGCATTGTGTGACATGTGACTTTACCTGATGCCTTTTAATCTTCACAACACCCCGTGGTAATCACCCTATGCTATTTTTACAGATGATTCCAATTGACTAACTTGCCCAAGGTCACACAGCTAATAAACAGAATAATTAGATCAAATTCATCCTCTTGAACCACTGCACTATGCATTTTTATTTGTTGCCTGGCACATAGAAGAGACTTAAAGATGTTAATGTCACATGCCCCCACACAATATACCATTATTTGCCATATTGAAAAGATCTTCCTCTGAGTGTAGACAAAGACAGATAACCTATGACTATTACTCATATCTGATTTAAACCAATCAGAAATTTCAGGGCCTCTCTAGTTCCATATCTTGACCTGCTTCCTAGGTAATATCAGCTGCTCTAAAGCAAGTCTTGCTGTCTTAGCTCCAACTATTCTACAAATACTATAGAGTGGCTTAAACAACAAATATTTATTTCTCATAGTTCTGTAAAGTGGGAAGTCCAAGATCAAGATGACAGCAGAGTCAGTGTGTGGTGAGGGCCCTCCCTCCTAGCCTGCAGATGGCAATCTTCTTGTATCCACACATGGCAGTCAGAGTGTCTGTCTCTTCCTTTCTTATGCAGAAGACTCCAGCGTTTCTGTCTCTTCTTACAAAAGCTTAAATCACATCATGCAGCCTCTACCCTCATGGCCTCATCTAACCCTAATTACCTCCCAAAGGCCCCACCTCCAAATACCATCACATTGGGGGTTAGAGCTTCAGCATATGAATTTGGGGAAGACACAAACATCAGTCCATACTTGCCCCCAAAACAGCACCTGTTCAGAAAGGTATACTGATAGCAACTGCCCGCTGTCATGATATGGCTCCTCATCACCACTAGTTTGGGCCTCATGAAATTACTCAGTAGGACAGAGCCTGGGCATGGCAGGCAACGATACAAGACAAGACAGATGAAGACCTGGAGATGCAACAGGGCCAGTCTGAATTTCCATTGGCCTGTGGAGACTTCAGCGTAGTCTGACAGATGTGAGGGAATAGCCCATCCAACAGGGAAGGAGGGCAGCTGCTGACAGACGATCTGCAGGTGGACCAGGAAGATTTATGTGCAAGGCTGTCTGGGCTCCAGGGTCACATACCCTGATCCTGTGAGAGGTGGGGCCCCTGTGCTGAGCTGGGAGGAGCACAATGGAAAAAACAGAAGGCAAGTGCTGACATGCCAGAGAACAGGGGGAGGCTAAGCCCTGGAAAACAGTTGAGACCAGCAGCTTAGCTTCTTTCTTCATGCAAAATGAACGTTTGCTTTCAAGGTTATAATGGGGTTGGTGTGGATAACAGTTTGTGTTGGGTATTTCAGGAGAGTCACTGCAATACACACCCAAGCCTCCCAAAAGCCAAGGTTATCAACTCAAGGGCTCAATGGACTCTTGCCCTGTTTTTCACCCCACTCTACCCTTAACAACCAGATCATAACAAAAGAAACAAAGGGAAAGGCAGGCTTCAACCCACTTCTTCTCACTTCACTCTGTAACAGGAGCCCCTGACCCCAGATTCTTTTACATCTGAAATAAGCCCAGGCCTTGAAAGTTTACCATCTATTCCTTCATAAGGAAAAAGAAGTTCAACCTATTGTTCACCTTAGAAAAAAATTGAGAAGCTGAGAATTGGGAGGAGGAGAGAGCAGGAGCCACAGAATAATCTCTAACATTTTACGTCACAACTTTTTGTGTAGAATATTAATCACGAGGGAAAGGGGAAAATACTATGGGTTCGTGACCTTGGGAATTCTCTGGTGGCCTGTGAAAGACACACTCAACTGTAGAAAAGAAAAGCAAACCCAGTCACTTCCTACGTAAAACTCTTACTTGGAGAACAAATATCTGTGCATAACTTATAAACACTAAGTGTAACATAGATGCATTTCAAATAAAAGGGAGGCCACTAGAGAATGGGGATGGATAGGTCAGAAAGGCTCTGGGAACCTGAAATTTCACAGAGCCCAGACTCTCTTCTCCAGACCCAATGCAAATAATATCTTGTCACAAACCAACCTTGTGACCTGTGCCAGACCCTGGCACAAGATGTAGAAACTCAGAAAAATGTGTGCTGCATAAATGAAGGATGAAACCTGACCTAGCCTCCCGTTAGAGGATAACTGACTACAGCATTTTAGGGTTCTTCAAGGGCCCCTTTGAGAGAATATTGATCAAACACTTGCCAGCAAGCATCAATTAGCTCAGCAATGGAGTGGAAAGATGACACTGGCAAGGAAACAAGTATCTGTTACCACTAAGCACTTCCTTACCCCCATACTGGCCAAGTACTTACTGAATCCAAGTCCTGGGATGACAATCTTGAGATACAATGACCTTCTCTAAAACTTTTAAACATCTAGATGTTTCTATTCCCCCTTTAAAAATAATATTAACTTAGCTTGCCTTTCGAACGAAATATAGCATTGTGCCATTTTAAGATTTCATTGATACTATGAGCTCAACTATAGTAATTGCAACGTCTCTCCCTCCTAGTGCCTCATTTAAAAAGATGATTGTAAGACAGAGCCTCATTTGCAGTGGAGTTCTATATTTAGAGTAATAAATTTGTACAGAGTAAATTCCCTTTAAAACTAAGGAAAGAAAAATAGCACAAAAGGAAGCATCTTATGAATGTTTGATTTCTTCAATTGTTAAAGACTGGCCTTGAGTATCCATATTACCTGAGTCTTGAGTATGATGTGGCATTAGGAGGCAGGAGCACTTTCTCTATTGGTCCTACCTTTGAACGATGAAGCCAGTTGTAATGAGATAATATCACTCAATAGAGAAAAGGCCTTTCTAGGCTTCAGTTTCAAGATGCTGTAGCAGTGGCAAAGCAACTCCTGAGATTTTGGGGTCTTTACAATGCAGGCATATAGCTGTAAATGCTGATCCAGAGGTACAAGTTTTTTTTTAATATCATTAGGAAAAAATTTTTCAAGCCAACAATAACAGCACCCTCATCCCCGCCCCTCCCACAACTTAGATGAGGTGCAAATGTTGGGTGCTGCTGGAAACTACGCTGCCTGCTATTAAGACTTGCTAGAAACAACAACAAAAAGAAATGTTTCCCGTATGGGTTTCCAACCAGAGGAATGAGGATATTTGCCTGAACCACAACAATTTTATTATATCCTTCTCTGAACTATTCTGTGTGTTCCCTTGCCAAGCTGCATCTAATATCACTCTCTAAGTCACAGTTGGATTTAGGAAGGTCTTCTCATCCCCTATCCAATGACAAGGTGAACTGCAAACAGAAGAACTGGAGAATGCCTGCTTTCTATTGGCTGTTTGGTTGCAGGATTCACAGCTAAAACCTTCCTTTACAGGTTGGTGCCATGATAGGCCTGACATGTGTGTCAGCGGATGTGACAGTGACACTTCCTGATGACTCTGCAGCATGTAAAAGGACTAAACTAACAGCTGCTTAAGTAACACCCAGCGTGAATGCCCATGAACAGCTATTTCAACACGATCCCTACCTGCCCAGAGTCTTTTAATATTAAAATAAAACTATAACCCTTGGCAGGTTTCCAGTTTTAACATGCCACGTTATTTCATGGGTCCAGATTTTCAAAGCATTTAACCATTTCAGGGGTTCCTGATATAAGCAGCAATTAATTCCTTCACATCATTATCAAAATATTTCCTATTGCACCATGGGATATGTTAGGGACGGGTGGTCCCTGTTCTTGAGTTGTTCACCAGGTTTTATAATATGTTCTCGGATGAGTTTCTGTTTACTCATTCTGCCAGTACAGATAATTTGAGGTTATTTTATTTTTCAGTGGGAGCAGCAGTTTTAGGTGGAGGATAGAGTCAGGTAGGGCTGGGGTAGGGAGAGGGCTGGAGAAGTCTTGGCTGCTCCCTTATCAGAGTTTCCAAATACTATTCAACCTTGAGGTATTGGAAATGCATGTAAAATGGGCTTACTTGTTTCCATTTTTAGTGGAATGTTCATTTCTCATGATACATACTTCCTGGCCTTTAAAATGAGGACTTGGACTCAATCTATTCCCTTCTAGTTAAATGAAGTTTGACTATTTGAGTAAAAAGCCCAGATCCGTGTTTTTTTCAAGGGTCTGCTTCACTGAAAGAAGGCATCTGCACACACATGGATTGCAGAGCTATGTGAAAAGCTGACTTTTATAAAACTAAACTAATGGCTGCTTACATAACATCCAGTGTGTTACCTTCAGCTGGAACACAGAGAGAGGCACACCAGAGTGGGAGCTTACATGCCTCTTCTTGCCCTGCCGCAAGGCACTCCCTGCTCCTCTCCAGCTGGGCCTGCCTGCAACACCCACTCTCCCTAAAGAAGCAAGTACCAGCCCCTTCATTTGTTTCCTTAGAGTGGGAACACAAACTATGAGAATCAAGGGAATGAGGAAATGGACTACTGTGGTTTTGCCCAAACAACACTACCACTAAAAAACACCTGTAACCAGAATTTCCAAGACTTAAATGTGTGTGGTGGTGGCAGTGATGGCGAGAGGTTTAAATATTGTATTTCCTATAGATGGTATAGGTATATATTTTTACATCTGTATATTTGTATGTTTTTATAAATGTACTTTTATATTTGTATTTCTATTTTACAAATATAAAATACTGTGCATAAGGCTGGGCACAGTGGCTCACGCCCGTAATCTCAGCACTTTGGGAGGCCAAGGCGAGCAGATCAGCTAAGATTGGGAGTTCGAGACCAGCATGACCAACATGGAGAGATCCTATCTCTACTAAAAATAAAAAATTAGCTGGGTGTGGTGGCACATGCCTGTAATCTCAACTATTCGGGAGGCTGAGGCAGGCAAATCATTTGAATCCGGATGCAGAGGTTGTGGTGAGACGAAATCATACCATTGCACTCCAGCTTGGGCAAGAAGAGTGAAACTCCATCTCAAAAAAAAAAAAAAAATACTGTACATAATAAGAGTAAATATGTACCTGGAGTAATTAGTAACTGTAAATAATAGATATATACTGCTTTTGTGTGTACATGGTTAATACACTACATAAAACATGTGCATACACAGGATGTGTGCATGAGTATATGTAAGCAGGATTATCTCAGCTTACCTCAACACCAGGCACCACTTATACTGACTAATGTACTATACAGACCCCTGAAGTCAGTGGATCTATATTTAGTACAGAAATTTAAGCTTTCATGCATGCAATCACATATATTTTAACTTGCATATATATATATATTTATATATATGAATACAGAACAGAGGTTATATGTACGTTTTCCTTAAAATAGAAACAAGATGGCTCCAAATCCCAAATGACGGGGGGAGATGGGCAGCTGTCAGGTGGCTTCCTCTCTCTGTGCCCACCTTATTCTTTCCTAGCTGAACAGTACTCCAAGCATCCTGACTATTGTCCAGGCTTCATATAGGAAGATCTGGGAGTTCTGAGAGGTATCTAAGGGTTGCTATATCCTCCAGGGAAACTGTACTAACAGAAGCTTACCAACCACAGTGCTACACTAAGAATGCCAAGTTGTTATCAGCTTCTTGTGTGTGACAGAAAGGAAGATCACGATGTTATGCTTTCATCCCACAAACTGGTCCAACAGCTGCAGTTTTCCACTCACTCAATTAGCTAAAAGTCCTTATTCAGGAGGTACTTACTTTAAAACAAAATGAAACAAAACCCCAACAGACCAACAGAAATTCCATGAGGATACATGTTATAACCAACTGTCTTAAGGTTATGTTAATAATGGGATAATGATGAATTGGGAAGAAAGACGAAAGAGTCATCAAGGACTTCACTTATTTTTATGTCTTGTTTATGTTCCTGCAGGATGATCCATTAGTAATATAATGCGCTTCCTCCTAAGGCTCCAGTTATATCCTTGTGATTTATGAGAGCTCAAAGCTCATCACTAACAGCACAGAAGGCACCCTCCACCATTGTTTTACCCCTGACAACTGAGCATTTAAACTCGATCTTTTCCTCATTTAGCAGCTAAGTTTTCATTATAGTACTTACATTATTTAGACATATTATTTATCTTATATCAGCTGATGTAAGACTCAAGAGAAAATAAACCACCTTCATTTTAAAAATTGAAAACACACAGATAAACTTGCAGCAGAAAAGTATGAAAACAACACAGCGTATGTTTTTAGAACATGGTTAAGAACATGGGTTTTAGAGTTAGACCACTTTGGCTAAAAATCCCAATCCTATCACCTAATTCAACCATGATTCTAGGAAATTACTTAATGTCTCTGAGTCTCAGTTTCCTCAAAATGAGGAGAAGAACTGTATTTGTATCAGAGGGTTGTGGCACAAATTTAATGAGATAACTTACGTGAAGCAATGTTTGTTAAATGAATACAAACTATCATGTTGAATAAATAAAATCTTTTCCAAAATGCAACATGATTTACATGTGTACTAATTCTTGCACCTGTTTGGCATTTGTTAGGATTCTAGGGACACATACATAATTTGAACAGAAATGAAGGTAATGCCACACTAGATGAGATCCACAATCCATCAGGGCATCACCCTCAAGAGATTAGCAAGAAATATCAAATGCATGAACAAATGCTCCTGCAATTTAACAATGTCCTTGGGATAAGGTCTTTGTTTCTCTTCGTACAATGCCAAGTATCGAATAAGTACTCAACAAATGTGTGCTGACTTCATCACCTGCCTACCACTTACTAGAGGTATGCTCAGAATCTCTCCTTCAAAGAGATCATAATCTAGTTTATCCATTCATTCCCCAGTATCTACAAAGCACTACAGTGTGAATTATTCTGTCATGGTTCCTATACTCAGGAGTTTAACTTCCACAAGAAACTCTAATACATATATGTGAACATATTATCTTTTAGCTCTAATAATATTTTTTTCTTGCCTCTTCCAAACTTTAAAGAGCATCACAATTACAATATTGTTGCTTGTTTTTTGTTTTTTGTTTTTTTTTTTTTTTTTTTTTTTGAGACAGAGTCTCACTCTGTCACCCAGGCTGGAGTGCAGTGGCGTGATCTGGGCTCACTGCAAGTTCCACCTCCCGGGTTCACGCCATTCTCCTGCCTCAGCCTCCCAAGTAGCTGGGACTACAGGCGCTTGCCACCACACCCAGCCAATTTTTTGTTTTCTATTTTTTTAGTAGAGACGAGGTTTCACCATGTTAGACAGGATGGTCTCGATCTCCTGACCTTGTGATCCGTCCACCTCGGCCTCCCAAAGGGCTGGGATTACAGGCGTGAGGCACCGCGCCCAGCCTTGCATGTTTTAAAAAGAAATTCAAATTCAGCTTTGCATAATTTTTGCTGTAGTATAATTGTTTGTAAATCTTTCCTTTAAAAGAAAAAAAGCGATAGACCATTTAAAAAAAAAGAAAAAGCCTCATTCCAAACAAATAAGATGAATTGCTGGGGGAAAAGGAAAGACCATTTAAAAAAAAAAAGCCTCATACTAGCCTTCAATATACAAAACAAATAAGATGAATTGCTAGGGGAAGGAGTGAGGAGGACAGAGCCTAGTCCCTTCCATTCTGTGGTAAGACAGGCAGCACCTTCCCCATACCTTGGGGGAAAAAAATTGAAAACATATAGTGGAGTACTGAATCTAAGTACACTTGAATTTCAAGTCAGTTCTCTAACCCCCTGCTTGGGTGACCCTGGAAAGGGAATTTCTTTGTGTATAATTTTTCTTGTCAGTAAATCTGGAAGAGTTGTTTTGAGGATTATTAATTCATGCAGCCAATTTTGCTGAGCACCTACTACTACATGGACATAGTTTTAACAGTGCTGGGGCACATCAAGAAATGAAACAGACAAAATCCATGCCCTCATGGAGCTTCTATTCTATTAGGGAAAGATACATAATGAAAAACACAAATACATACCTATGTCCTACATGATAAACTGTAAGGAGATAAAACAGAGAAGGGGGTAAGACGTAAAGAGGGATGCAATTAATAAAATTTATAAATGAGTGGTCAAGGAAGCCCTCCGTGAGAGGTATCATTTCAGCCAAGAATAAAAGGATGTAAGGGAACCAGCCAAGTGGTTATGTGAGAAAAGATTTAATCACAGTGCTTAATCAATCATATGTTCAATAAATAATGCTGATTATTATCACGACCAGTACAATATAAACAAAGAAAACACTAAACTTGGATTAAACATCCTGTCACTGCCACATTCATTTCTGAGGCATTGAACCATTTATACTTATTACCTCTCCGAAATAGTTTACTCCCATGGAAAATTGGATAATAATACCTGCTCTTCTGATGTCATTAAGAGGATAAAATGAGAAAATATGTGTAGAAGCACAAAGAAAATCGATAAAGAAACATAAATATTAGAACAATCACGTCTCCTCTAAGGCTCTTTCAGAAATGACAGACCACCAGCCTCTTTTATTCAAAAGGAATACAATGATTTGATAAGAGGCTCAGGAAGAGGGTTTCTAAAATGATAAAAATTAGCTTATTTTCTGTAGAGTCAGACCAACAACAGTGAGAGCTAAGACAGACATATTGATTTCCAATCAAGGAAACATAAACACTAAACCAGGTAAACTTGCCAGAGCTCTAGCTGGACATAACAGCCCCCTGTTTACTCTGGTCCTTGCTTGATTCATTGTAAATTCCCCATCTGGGAGGCATCAATACCTCTCAACCTTTCTTTTGCCTTCCTACAGATTTAGTGCCTTCCATTCACTCATTCAATAAACATTTAACAAGCACAATCAACACAGAGCCAAGTGTGGATCTGAGTAAGAGGGTGAACTAAACCAGGACCCAACCTGAACAAATTCCCTGGGTACAGATGAGGGAAAAGCTGGGGACAAAGAAAGAACAGCATTCATTCACCCCACCTTCCAGATTCCTGCAGCCTGGACAAGTCTGAGCCTTTAAAATACTTCGGTAGGTAAAATTGTAAACAAAATGAGAGCCCTCAGGCTACTACCATACTAGATTACACTTGGCAAGGCAACCCCAAACAAATCCAGATCTTGGAAATATGAATATTGAAGTGCCAGAGTATCTCCAATCCTTATTCAACAAATATGTATTAAATGCCTGCCTAGTGCTCAACTCTTCTGCACCTGCTCTTCCTTGTCTAACCATTGTCCCTTTTCTTCCTGTGGCTTAGTACACAATTCAAGAATGCACTCAAACTTTCCTACAGTGGAAAGTGTTTGGGAGTAGAAATACAAAAGTAATACAAATGCAAAGCTAATATAATGTCCAGTGTCTCACTTCTCAATTAGTTTTGCTTCTATTAAAAGCTTCTACTAGCTCCTTCCAGGGCCTTTCTGTGAACATTCTCTCTTGAAAATTCCCCTTTTAAAGTTTACAGATTTACAGATGTTTCCTTCTAGGCCTTACCCAAGAGGATTAAATAACAAATTAAGAATAGCAATCTTCTCTGCAGCACACCGCAGGGGAGAGAAAATGGCATCCCTCTACCCTTCTAGGTTCCTTGGCTGGGTTACAAATTAAACTGACATAAGACAGGAGAAAGACTTATGTAAATATTTAATTACATAAGTATGCACAGGAGTCTTACAAAATAGGAGCCTCAAAGAAGGGTCAGATGATTGATGCTGATACAGCATCCCAAGTTACAGAAAGGCATCAGGGCTTGGGGCTTCTGGAGAAGGGGGTGGCAACACAAGTTATGGGAGGGTGAGGGGAAAAAATGCATGGGGAATAAAGGTTGTCTTGTTATACAGATAAAAAGTCGGTAATAAAAGTTGTTTCTGAGCAGCCCTCAGAAGAGGTGATAATCTGGGCATAGGGTCAACCTCTAGTCTCCCCTCCTGTGATCCAAGTTAATCTTCCCTGGTTGATAAAATTCTCAGGGAGGGTATTCATGACAATTGAGTTCCTTTCGGAGGCTCTGTCTTTAGACAGATAAGAGGAGCTCAGAGAAAAGGCTCTCTATGCAAGGGGTGCTCAGAGAAAGCCTCTGTTTGCACCTGCTGTTCCCCAAGTGCCCTCAGTTCAAAGTAATATTTTGGGGTGACATTTCATGAACTCTTTTGGTATCCTTATATTGACATTATATCACCCTTCTGTAATCTGGAAGCAGAACACAAAATACTGAATGCCTACCACAGAGCAGGCAACCACATAATCTTTTAAACAACCTTGTATCTACATTTTATAGATAAAACTGATGTAGACACTGAAAGGCTAAATACCTGTTAAAAATCAAACAGTAAATGACAGAGTCTTGCTTGGACCTTGAGTTTTCCATCTCAAAAGATGAGGCTCTTTAATTCTGTATCCCATGCTACCCTTACTGGGGCTGTCCAAAAAAGGCTAGAGAAAAGTTTCCTAACCCCTTTGGCCTTCTCTCCCTGGTATCTGAGGATACCAGCTCTAAAATTCTAAAACATCACCTTAGTTAGGACTGATGATCCACATCGGGGCACATGAAGTGCTGTCTCTTTAAGGTTCACCCTCAATTCAAAATTTCTTTAAAGAAAGAGTTATTCTGTGTTTGTAGGCCACATGTAAGTTTTTCTGCTACCGGCCATCTTTATTCTCTTATGAATAAAAGGACAGAATTTTGTGCAAGGTCTACATCTGGAAGTATATCTTGCTTTCAGGTGAATTCTAGTTCATTGCTTTGACCTTCTCCAAATTCTTTGTGTCTACAGCCTTGAGTGTATACTTGAGTAAAATAATTATTTGGAGTATTAATACCTGCTAAGTATCATTTTCTTATAAAACCAAACTGCTTCTCCTTTACAATGTCCCAGCAGATATTTGGAGAAATGAAACATCAAATTTTAAACCCTTCCTGTAAAATTCTCATTATCAAATAACAACTCAGAAAAATACTCCAAAAAACTGTCTGTCAGAATATATTTTAAATACCGGAGTACCAGGGTCGGGGGAGGGTGGGCAGAAAAATTATTAAATCCTTGAACTGCGTGTGTGCAAGGCAAACTCTATCTAAAGATAAACTGAGCTGAGATTTGAGCAGTTGTCTAAAAACTAGATTAGCAGTTTGATGCCAGTCAAGTTAATTGCCTGCTAAAACAAACAAACACTCCTCACAAGAATATAACAGAATCCAGATTTTTCCACAATACCAGGATACAACCAAAAATTTTTGACATATGAAGAAAAAAGAAGTGTGACCAATTCTCAAGAAAAAAGACAGTCAACAAAGATAAACCTCAAACCATTTTTAGATGTTATAATGAGCAGACAAAATTTTAAAGCAGCTATTATAACTATGCTCAAGAATGCAAAGATAATATACTTGAATAAAATGAGAAATTTCACTAGAGAAATAGAATTACTAAAAAGAAACAAATGGGGCCGGGCACAGTGGCTCACTCCTGTAATCCCAGCACTTTGGGAGGCTGAGGCAGGCAGATCACAATGTCAGGAGACCATCTTGGTCAACATGGTGAAACCCCATTTCTATTAAAATACAAAAAAAAATTAGCCTGGCCTGGTGGCACGTGCCTGTAATCCAAGCTACTTGGGAGGCCGAGGGAGGGGAATTGCTTGAATCTGAGAAGTGGAGGTTGCAGTGAGCTGAGATCACGCCACTGTACTCCAGCCTGGTGACAGAGCAAGACTCGATCTCAAAAAAAAAAAAAAAAAAAAAGGAAATTCTGCAGCATAAGAAGAATAAACCATCTTTATCTTTATTCAAGAGAAAAAAAATTTAAAAAGAAAAGAAAAAAAGCATTGTCTCAGGGATTTGTAGTAAAATATCAAAGATCTAGCATACCTGTAATTAGAGACATAGAAGGAGAGCAAATAATGAGATAGAAAATATATTTGGAAAAATAATGGTCCTAAAGTCCCCAAATTTGATGAAAGACACAAATTTACAGACTCAAAAAACTCAACAAACACCAAGCAGAGTAAATATTTAAACCATTACGTCTAGGGAGGCGTAATCATAGTCAAATTGCTGAAAACCAGGAAACAGAGAAAAACCTCGAGAGCAGCCAAAATAATTAAATGAATAAACAAATAATATTGCATATAGGGTAACAAAAACTTTCACTGATTTGTCACCAGAAATTACGGAGTCCAGCAGACAGTGGAACATTTTTAAGGTGTTCAAAAAACAAACTATCAATTCAGAATTCTATCTAAAACAAAATATCTTTTAAGAAAAAAGGCAAAATAGAAACTTTTTTTTTTTTTTTTGAGACAGTGTCTTGCTCTGTTCCCCAGACTGGAGTGCAGGGGCATCATCACAGCTCACTGCAGCCTCAACCTCCTTGGCTCAACCAATCCTCCCACCTCAGCCTCCTGAGTAGCTGGGACTACAGGCAAGTGCCACCATCTCTAGCTAATTAAAAAAAAAAAAAGATCGTAGACATAGGTGTCTCCCTATGTCACCTGGGCTGGTCTTGAACTCCTGGGTTCAAGTGATCCTCCCACCTCAGCTTCTCAAAGTGCTGGGATTATGGGTGTGAGCCACTGCATGTAGCCAAGAAACATTTCCTGTGTACACGAAACAATAAATAACTAAGAGAATTTTTCACTAGGGTATCTTCACTACAAGAAATATTAAAGGAACTTCAGATTCAATATCAGCTGTTATCTTTACAAAGAAACAAAGAGCATAAGAAATAGTAATTATGTGAGAATATACAATATTTTTTCTTTTATTTTCATTAAATATGGCAATTTAGAGCAAAAACTATAACATTTTCTTGTGCAGTTTGTAATATATGCAGATATAATAGATATAACTAGCATAAAGGATAGTGTTAGGGAAATGAACCTATAAGTTGCAAGTGTTTTAGATTTTGTGTGAAGCTGATAGAATATTAATAGATAAAATTCAAAAGTGGGTTGCGAAGGAGAAGCCAACAAAAGAAAAAAATAAATATTAACTTATTAAACATTTCCCCTAAATATTCCTAATAAAAAAATCAGAAATTTTCAGAATAGATTAAAAAAAAAAACAAGTCTCAACTATATGCTATTTATAATTGAAAGTAAATGCTTCTGAAAAGACACACCATATAAACAGTAAGTATATAAAGGATGCAGTTGCTATATCAATATTGAGTAAAATAGACTTTAAGGACAGAATAATATTACCAGAGAATAACATTTCATAATGTTTTAATTCACAACTCATCAGGAAGACATAATCTTAAATGTGTATATAAAAACATATCAGGCAGAAATGAACAGAATTAAACGGAAAAAATACTATTTCACCATTACAGCTGAAGATTTTAACACCCCTTTCAACAAATGATAGAAAATAAAATCAAACAAAATAAAATCAGCCCAAAAGAAATGATTTGAACAACATTATCAACCACCTTAATACATAAAGAACACCTAAAAACTGCAGAACACATGTTCTTTACAAGTTCACTTGGTATATCCACCAAGACTGATCATACGTAGAGTCATAAAACCCAGGTCTCAATTAATTAAAAAGGATTGAAATCAAACAGAGTATGTTCTCTGACCATAATGGAATTACATTAGAAATCAATAACAATAAGATATCTAAAGACCCCAATGTTTTGAAAATTGAACAAAATACTTAAAAATCCATGGGTCAAAATTTAAAAATCACAAGAGATATTGGAAAATATTTAAAACGGAAAGATGATAGAAATATATCATGTCAAACTTTGAGGTATATAAAGTATACTAAGAGAAATGTTTATAGCTTTAAATGCATCTATTTGAAAAAAAGAAAAGTATAAAATCAGTGATCTAATGTTCCAACCTAGAACACTAGAAAAGAACAAAACCTAAAGTACAAGGAAGGAAGCAATGAAAACATAAATTTGTGAAATAGAAAACAAGAAAAAATTAAGGAAACCAAATTCATTTTTTGAAAAAATGAGTCATCACTAATATTTTACCATTCATTCTATCTCTGATTTTGTCTGTCTAGCTAAAAGTTGACCATTTTATTGATCTTTTCAAAGAACTAGCCAGCATTTGGTTTGATTGACCTGGCTCTATTGCTCTTCTTCTGACTGATAGATATTAAAAAGATACAGAATATTACAAACACTTTTATGCCAACTAATTTGACAGCTTAGATGATAATAGCAAATTTCTTTTTTAAAAAATCAACTTACCAAAATTGACACAATATGAAACAGAAGATCTAAAAAAACAAGGAAACAAAAACAAAATAAGAAACCCTATCTATATCTATTAAAGAAACTGGATGCTCAAAAACCTGCTCGCAGAGAAAATATCAGGTCCCGATGGTGCTCTGTTGAATTCTATCAAACATTGCAGGAAGAAATGACACCTTTCCTTCAGAAAGTTAAGGAGGAAGGAATACTTCTAAACTTTTTTTTTTTTTTTTAATTTTAGATTTGGGTGTACATGTGAAGGTTTGTTCATAGAGAAACACATGTCATGGGGGTTTGTTGTACATACTATTATATTACTCAAGTATTAAGCTCAGTACCCAGTAGTTATCCTTTCTGCTCCTCTCCCTCCTCCTACCCTCCCCTGTCAAGCAAACCCCAGTGTCTGTTGTTTCCTTCTTTGTGTTTATGAGTTCTCATCATTTAGCTCCCACTTGCTTATAAGTGAGAACATGCACTATTTGGTTTGCTGTTCCTGTGTTAGTCTGCTAAGGGTAATAGCCTTCAGCTCCATCCATGTTTCTGCAAAAGACATGATCTTGTTTTATGGTTGCATAATATTCCATGGTGTATATATACCACAGTTTCTTTATCCAGTTTATCATTGGTGGGCATTTAGGTAGATTCCAAGTCTTTGCTATCGTGAACAGTGTGGCAATGAATATTTGCACACCTGTGTCTTTATGGTAGAATGCTTATATTCCTCTGGGTATATACTCAATAATGGGATTGCTGGATCAAATGATAGTTCCACTTTTAGCTCTTTGAGGAATCACCATACTGCTTTCCACAATGGTTGAACTAATTTACACTCCCACCAACAGTGTATGGGTGTTCCCTTTTCTTTGCAACCTGCCAGCATCTGTTAATTTTTGACTTTTTTGATAATAGCCATTCTGACTGGTGTGAGATGGTATCTCATTGTGGTTTTGATTTGCATTTCTCTAATGATCAGTAATATTGAGCTTTTCTTCATATGCTTTTTGGGCACATGTATGTCTTCTTTTGAGAAGAGTCTGTTCATGTCCTTTGCCCACTTTTAATGGGGTTGTTTTCTCTTGTACATTTGTTTAAGTTCCTTATAGATGCTGGATGTTACACCTTTGTCAGATGTATAGTTTGCAAAAATTTTCTCCCATTCTGTAGGTTGCCTATTTACTCTGTTGATAGCTTCTTTGGCTGTGCAGAGGCTCTTACCTTCAGTTAGATCCCATTTGTCAATTTTTGCTTTTGTTGAAATTGCTCTTGGTGTCTTTGTTGTGAAATCTTTGCCTGTTCCAATGTCCAGGATGGTTATTGCCTAGCTTGTCTGCCAGAATTTTCATAGCCAAACTAGTTTTATCAGGTCAGTACCTAAATCCAAAAAGTGATAAGTGACATGGGAAAAAGGAAATATGGAACAAGGAAAAGGAAAATCAGGAGCATGGAAGCAGTGTGGGCTGCAGTTTTGAAAATGGTGCTCATCTCACTGAGAAGGTGACATGGGAGAACAGACTTGAAGGAGGTGAAGGCCCATGGGGATCTTTGTCTGAACAGCACCTTGTGCAAAGGAATGTGCCTGGAAAGGCAAGGAGGCAAGCGTGCTATTCCAAAGACCCAAGTTAAGAAGATTTATCAAGGAATATGAAAAGGATCAACCGTTCAACACTAATGTTAGTTATGTAAATGAGGAATTAGCAAAGTAGCGGTCTTTGGTGATCTTAAAGAGAGCAGTTTTGTGGGATAGGTAGGACTAAAGTAGGCTTAAGAGAAAATGGCAGAGGGCCAGGCGCGGAGACTCACACCTGTAATCCCAGCACTTTGGGAGGCCGAGGTGGGTGGATCACGAGGTCAGGAGCTCGAGACAAGCCTGGCCAACATGGTGAAACCCTGTCTCTACTAAAAACACAAAAATTAGCTGGGCATGGAGGCACATGCCTGTAATCCCAGCTACTCGGGAGGTTGAGGCAGAATTGCTTGAACCTGGGAGGTGGAGGTTGCAGTGAGCCGAGATCGCCACATTGCGCTCCAGGCTGGGTGACAGGGAGAGGCTGTTAAAATTAAAAAAAAAGAAAAAGAAAATGGCAGAACTGGATCTAATGAGTGTGGACACCTCTTTTGATGGGCTGTGACTCAAAGGGAAACAAAGAAATTAGACAGCAGTTGGAGAGGAAAGTCGGGTCAAGAAAAGGGTCTTTTGTTTAATATAGGTGAAATGTGTTTACATGGTGATGGATACGATCCAAAAGAGATCAAAAACCACAGAAGAGCAGGGAGAACTGCTAAAGGAATGCCCTTGACCAGATGTCAGGTGCGTCTCCTCTATAAGGAGTTCTCTCAGTTCTCTCTGACCCATTTCAAAGGAATTCTGAAATCCTCTAAAACCATCACTGCCATCAATTCAATAGTTTCTGAAACACTCTGAAAATGTTTGCCATTTCATTGAGTAAATTATTAATATAAATAATTACTAGAGCATTTGAGAAAAAGTTAGAGTGAACTCTTGAAACAAGTCCAAGGTGGCTCTGATCCATTTAATGATCCAATCAAGCACCCCAAGAACCTCCTTCTCCTTTTGCTTCTTCTTTGTGTTTTATGGACCATATTTGGCTACCTTCTGAGGCACTTGCTTAAAAATTTATTTTTCTTGATTCAGATTCAACTTTGTATTATACCTTACGCAAACACACAATTTCTTTTCTTTTTTTGAAACGGAGTCTCGCTCTGTCGCCCAGGCTGGAGTGCAGTGGCGTGATCTCCGCTCACTGCAAGCTCCTCCTCCCGGGTTCACGCCATTCTCCTGCCTCAGCCTCCTGAGTAGCTGGGACTACAGGTGCCCACCACTACGCCCAGCTACTTTTTTGTACTTTTAGTAGAGACAGGGTTTCACCGTGTTAGCCAGGATGGTCTCGAATCTCCTGACCTTGTGATCCGCCCACTTCGGCCTCCCAAAGTGCTGGGATTACAGGCATGAGCCACCGCGCCCGGCCAATTTCTTAAAGTATTCAAAAATGAAGTCTATGAGAGGTGTTCCACACAAGAACGTGTGCGTGGAATTTTAATTTTTCCAAGGCTGTTGCCATAGTTTCTTTGGCAGCAAAACTACATACAGTGAACTAATTAAGGATTTAAAATACATTGTTAGACAATTTAGACCCACAATCTCTGAAGGTTAGTTTAAAAGAAATAATGAGTAAAAGCAAGGAAAAATGTATACCCAAGAGTAAAAATATCACAAAATGTTTTTTATTGGTGTTAATTTCTTTGCTCCCCTAACCAGAAGATATTAACAACATGTTAGATTTCCTGCCAAGTTAGATAGTATGCACAAGAAAGATCCAACTCTCAACAAGATTTGATTAGTAAAGAGAGAGGGCAAGAACCCATGGGGATCTAATTTTCATTAACCCAAAGGAGAAACAATGGATAGAAAATGCAAGCCAGAATTCTAGATAGTACAAAATATACAAAACCAAGCATAAAGAAACGGTTCCCTTTCACCTAAAGGTTGTGAGCTAAAAGCACACAGGTCAATAATCCACTTTGAATAACTAACCTATTTTTAGTTTATCAAACAAATCCTATAAGTGGTTACAATTATTATTATAACTATTAAGAAGTGGGGAAACTGGTGAATCGCTGTTAGGAAGACTGAGTCCTCAAACCAGGTGAAAGCAGGAAATCTAGGAGGTAAGCCCATGTCACACCCTGCTTTCTTCCTGAGAATGTGGGCATAATCTGGAGACCCTGAGCTTCTACTTTGATGACAGCACAGAGCACCAGATATAGGAGATAAACCTCAGGGTTTGGCCAAGATGGGAAACCAAGGAATCTAAATGCGCGGGTGGTACCCAACCACATTTCAAAATTCGTTATAAAACTAGTCACTAAGGTAATGTGGTACTGGCACAAGGATAGATAGATAGACTAATGGAACCAAATCAAATTCACACATATCCAAAAACGCAACTGACAGAAAACACACTGAAAACAAATGAAGAAAGTGCAGATTGTTTGACAGAGATAGAGTATTTGAAAACACATATAGGGGAAGAAAAGGAAATTGGATACCTACTTCGCATCCAATACCAAAATCAATTCCAGGTGGATAAAATACTTAAATGAGGCCAGGCGGGGTGACTCACGCCTGTAATCCCAGGACTTTGGGAGACCAAGGCGGACAGATCACCTGAAGTCAGGAGTTCGAGACCAGCCGAGTCAACATGGTGAAACCCCAATTCTACTAAAACTACAAAAATTAGCCGGGCTTGGTGGTGGGCTCCTGTAGTCCTGGCTACTCGGGAGGCTAAGGGCAGAAGAATCCCTTGAATCCAGGAGGTGGAGGCTGCAGTGAGCTGAGATCATGCCACTGCACTGCAGCCTGGGTGATAGAGCAAGACTCCATCTCAAAAAAAAAAAAAAAAAAAGGACTTAGGTGAGAGAGGCAGAAGTTTTAGAAGGCAGTATAGAATATCTTTATGTCTAAAGACCAATTTTTTAAAAACCTGAGTTAAAATTAAAACGTTAATTCTTTAAAAGATAAAATGAGGCCAGGTGCAGTGGCTCATGCCTGTAATCATAGTACTTTGGGGAGACCAAGGATGGTGGATTACTTAAGCTCAGGAGTTCAAGACCAGCCTGGGCAACATGGAGAAACCCTCTCTCCACAAAAAACACAAAAATTAGCTGGGCATGATGGTGCCTGCCTGTGGTCCCAGCTGTTTGGGAGGCTGAAGTGGGAGGAATGCTTGAGCCCCAAAGGTGGAGGCTGCAGTGACCCATGACTGCACCAAGCACTCAAACTGGGATGACAGAGCGAAACCCCATCTCAAAATCAAACAAAACCAAACAAAACATAAAAACGATAAAATGAGATGAAAAGACAAGGCAAAAACTGAAATCTGCACAGCAATCTAATATGGTAACTACCAGCCACATGTAGCTATTTTATCTAAAATTTCATTATCAGTAGCTCTAGACACATTTCAGGTACTCAGTAGTCATACGTGGCTGGTAGCTACTCTACTTGCCCTAATATGGAACATCATCATCTCAGAAAGTTCTCTTTGGACAGCACTGATCTAGAACATATACAGCATTTTTAAACTTCTAAAATAAACAACTAAAAAACTGGACAAGGAGTGTTAATAGATATTTGACAGAACAAAACACAAAATTTACTATAAACATGCAAAAGGTGTTTCAACCTCATTTGTAATCAGAGTGAGGCAAATGCAACTCACCTGATACCCTTTCAGACAGCCCACATTTGGCAAAGGATTAAAAATCATACAGTATCAGATATTAAAGGAGATGCAGATAAGCAAGTGACCCATGACAGCCACTGTGGAAGCAGTCTGTTGAACACTGACACCCAGCACTTCTACTCCAGAGAACTGATTCTCCACCGGAGCTGAATAGTGCCCCCTTGCCCCACTATTTAGGGCATTTGTGTGTGGAGACACATATACAACACATAGTTCTGCCATCATTAAGTTGGCAGGAGGCCAGGGATAATGAAATTCCTGCAATTAAAGGAACTATTCCTTCTGCACTATGTACAGAGGTATGAACAAAAATCAAAACATTAGAACAAAATTTAAAAAATTAGCCAGATTTAGTGGAGTATGTGTAGTCCCAACTACTTGGGAAGCTGAGGCAGGAGGATTGCTTGAGCTCAGGAGTTTGAGGCTGCAATGAGCAATGATCGGGCCACTGCATTCCAGCCTGGGCAACAGAGCAAGAACCTGTCTCTTAAAAAACAAAACAACAACAAAATTAGAAACAGCCCAAACAACGTCAGCTATAAAATGGATACATAAATTGCATATAATGGAATACCATAGAAATGGAAATAAATGACCCTTAATTACAGATGTCAACATGGGTGCTTCTAACAAATATGAAGCTGAGTGAAACTAGCAAGATATGTGAATATAAACATATGCTTAAAATTTATATAAAGAACAAAAAATAGCCAACTCAAAATTAATTTGGGGATAAATACATATAAAACAAATCAAAACAAAAAAAATGCAAGGGAATTGCTAACAAAAAATTAGGATAAGGCTACCTCTGAGAGGGAGGGAGGAAGGTACTCTCTTTGGAAGGTCATACAACGGCCTTCTAAGTTTGGTAATGCATCATTTCTTCAGCTGGGTAGTAAGTTAAGATGTTAATTTTAATATATTTCTTTATATGTATTTTACACATGTCTCCATATATTTGATACATTTCACAATTGTTTTAAAAGCCAGCTTAATTACCTACTAGCTGGGATCCGTGGCTTTTCTGAACATTGCTAATAATAATACTGCCACCTACCTCATGGAGTTGTTCTGAAGTTCAAAGGAGATAGAAGTGTGAGTGACTGTGATGGCGGATATTTTACAGAATAGGAAACATATGAGGTAAACATGTCCCTAAAGATTTCATTCTGGGTACTGTCCAGGATCACAGAATCCAGAGTGTCTAAACAGTTATTAAAGTCAAGAAGATACTGAGGTGTCTGTGTTCTCATTGTAGAATGAGAACTCCCATGTTCAATTCAAGCCATGGGAGAACCATCATAATGAAGTGATAGCAAACTTTTCAATAAATGTGTAAATATGAGCTTTTATTGTTATATTGTTGTAATAATGACCATAGTACTGAAAGGATCTAGAAATCATGTCACAGAAGAAGAAATTATTTAAGACCTGTTTATACTAAAATTTAGGCTAAGCGATAATAACAGTGACACAACTGTCCTCATTTTTGGGATAAACAACAGACACAGATCTATTTGTTAAGGGTTCTTTCAGAGGGTGGACCGGAGAGACTGCAGGAATTTAAAAGTCAGTACACTTCTGGTTCAATATAAAAAAGAACTTCTTGACAATCAGTCAGAGGACACACAGAATAGACTGTATGGTAATTCCCTTGCACTTGAATTATTTGGATAAAGACAGAGTTTAGCAGAGACCCCTGTATCTGATGAAAACAAGTATTTTAAAAATAAACTATGTTAAATTAAAAATACAGACAATAGGCTGGGCACAGTGGCCCATGCCTGTAATCCCAGCACTTTGGAAGGCCATGACAGGAGGATTGCTTGAGCTGAGGAGTTTGAGACCAGTCTGGGCAACATGGCAAGACCTCATCTTTACTAAAAACAACAAAAACGAAAAATCAGCCAGGCATGTGGGCATGTGCCTGTAGTCCGAGGTACTTGAGAGGCTGAGATGGGAAGATCGATTGATCGCCTGGAAGATTAAGGATGCAGTGAGCTATGATCATACCACTGCACTCCAGCATGGGCGACAGAGCAAGACCCTGTCTCAAAAAAAATAAATAAATAAAATAAAATAAAATAAAAATAATAAAACTTTCTGTCATATTTATTTCAAAAGTTAGCTGTCCTGCTTAATATCCATCAACTACAAATAACTTAGTTTACCTCTTGGAGCCCCAGTTTCCTCATCTGTAATAAGATATCTTTCCTTCAAGGTTATTTGGTAAAAATCAATGTGATATATATGGAAGTTGCCTAGCACTGATGTTCCATAAGTGCTCAATCAGCAGCTATAATTTCTAAAATTACTATTAAAGGCTTCTAAACTTGTTTCTAGCTAGATAAATAAAAAATGACATCAGTACAAGGGGGGAAAAAAAACTTTCACATTTGAAAACAGCCTAAGAACTTGTATCTGTTACTTGAAGGAAAGTGGCAAAACTGATATCCCTGGATCAGTTTCTTTAAAATGTTATCAAATGGCCTCTGGTCTCCCAGAAAGTTTCCTTGAACATGCTTTGTTCAAAAATCTTCGCCATAAAAAATCTCTTAAATTTCACAACCACAAAGAACTTTCTAGTTTGCTGAAATAAAAATAAGACAGGAATTATGAAGATAAGTCTTAGCACGGCAAACTACATCATATTTACTACAATAAATAAATACTCAGGCCATCAGCTTTTAAAATATCTAAAGCTAAGAAAAGAATACACATATACATGACTATTTATATCTTCTATATTTAACCTGCAGAAACCCAATCTTTAAAAAGTCAATGTCTATAAACAGGAAATGCTGCACTTCAAGATTAAACCACAGTAATTTATTATAAGTAAATAAGCATCCTACAAACAACTTCACTATAAGGACACTTGCAAATCTTTTCTTCTTATATAGTACTTTTTAAGTTCAGATCAAGTCAAGCTGTTCTCCACGAACATAATAATGGTGGAATCTCAGAGAGTTTAAAATCGTATGCAGTTTACTATAGTTATCTTTCTATTTTGTGGAAGCACTCTGCTACACTCTGGTTTTTAGCTGGGTTCTGTTTTTTACTTGAGTTTCAAAACTAGCTTCAAATTACTAGTTGATGGTGTTGATGGTCACATACTGTAACGAAGTTGGTGGATTCGCTGAAATTAAAACCAACTCCTATTTACCACCCTTCTTTTCAAGCACAGATCAATTATTTACGATCAGGTTCACCAACACTATGTTTTAGGAGGCAGTCCATCTGAAGCCAGCTATAAATAAAGTAAATAGAATCTGACCTCAAAACTCCTTGACTCCACAGAGAACTGAAAGAAGACGGGAGGGGAGAAGCAAAGGAAGAAACAAAAAAAAAAGAGGAAAGAAAAAGAATGGAATAA
>NW_016806642.1:4890078-4898614 GCF_001698545.2 Rhinopithecus bieti
AAAAAAAAAAAAAAAGAGGAAAGAAAAAGAATGGAATAAAAGAAGCCAACATCCAATGAGCTGCTTCTATGCCAGAATTACAATTTTACTTCATTCTTCGTCCATTTGTCATCATTTAATTATCACAACCCCATAAGGCAATATTATGTTCCTCTTATTTAAGATTGAGAAACTGCAGCTCAAAAAGACTAAATTGCTTACTGGGGCCACAAAGTAAGGAGGAAAACCAGAATTTGACGTGGGGTCTGTCTGATTCCAAAGCCTGGGCACTTATTTTCTACATCAGAAAAAATATTTTCAATGTTTTTTGATGCGAGTTGTTTAGGAATTTTGAAGCAAAAGGAATGAAATAGTTCCAAATTATATAGCACAGATAGCAGAAAACCATGCACATAAGTTTTTAACCGCCTCTAAGAATCCAAAGTGTAAGGCTGTCACCATTATGCATGAGATGCACGTGAAATTATAGAGAAAGAACAGGAAACCTCAAGTGGAGATTGCCTGTAAAGAGTGATAAAGCCACATCTAAAAGCAAGACAAAGACCGGGAGTGTCAAGTACTCATAGCCTCTTACCTGCTGTACTTCACTTTCTCCATTTGAGATCTTCTCAGTGTAAACAAAGGAGTTGAATATCCGCTGCAATGAAAAGAAAATGAACATGAGATTTCTAAATAAGTCATTTTCTATATGAGTGTGTATGTGAATAATTTGTTTACAACAAATAGAATCTAGTAGAAAAAAAATTTTTAATTAAAATGCAGTAATTTTACAGACAGAAACCCAAGTATCAGCCAAAGTCAATCACACTTATGTAAGCAATACCCAGGCACCTCTGTAGTGAAATAAACCAGGTGTTACACTGTATTTTCATTTTCAAAATACATTTAATTATAGATTTCCGGAGTCCATGCCATTTTATCCAACTGGTATAATCTTGACAAAGTGGTGTTTCTCATTTAAATCCTGCACTCCCTGAATGCTGTAATTGTTCACAGACTCTAACATCTAATGCAATAAAGCTCTTTGAAAGGGATTCTTTCCATATTCTCTCATGTCCCTGTTCAGTCCCTACCCAATATTATCTATCACCTTCGTTACTCAAGCACCCCCTCGGGAGAGTAACATAATAGGGCTTGCCAAATATGTGTGGACTTAAGAGAAGATCCAGTTCTTACATGCCAGGAAATATGACAGCTGTGCCAAGACATTAGGCCAAACTACAGCACACAAGCACACACATTCTTCCCCTGGTCCCTGCCTAGCTGGTACCTACTCCTCCATATATTGCCTCTATTTAAAATGTCTCTGCAGACTTATGACTTTACCAAACTGTACTGTTACTGAGTAATCACAAGAGATTAACATATAACAAACTAAAGAATGAGAATCCAAGTTATGTATCTGTTAGAGGAGAAAAAAAAAAAAAAAAAAAAGAGCAGCAGCCTCATCGTTTATCTTCAAGCTTTAAAGATACCACTGAACTGTCCAGATGAGTAAGGAGTCCGACCTGGAGATGTCAGCCAAAATTTCCTTCTTCCTTTCCATCCTGCTGCCAGGGTTTGTCAGCATCTGGGACAGCTTCCCAGACGGCCTAACACACCTGCATGGTTGTGGTACAGAAGACAAGTGAAGCCAAGTTCATCATGCAATATACATCTAAACAGACCAAATGAAGGAAGATCAAGCTGCTGGGGCTTAGAGGGAGGTTTTGGTTGGTGGGTGGAGTGCAGGGTGGAGGGAAGCAAACAAACTTGAGAAGGACTAGGATGAAATTACAGTCTGGAAAATTATAATTACAAATCATGGTGCCTCCCATCATTCTCCAATGTGCCACTCGTTCATTCAACAGGTGTTTATTGTCATTTTCTTTTCTGAAAATGACTGCCAGTAGGAAAGTTCATTACAGGTTTCTAGTAATGTTCATAATGATATTATCATTGGCTAGTATCTACTGAATACTTACCATGGCATGGACACCATTCTAAGCTCATTACATTTATTTATTTAACTCTCATAAAACACCTTTGTGATAGGCACTATTATTATCTCTACATAGATGAGGAAACTGAAGCATATTTACGAAGTGCCTAGGGCAATTCAGATATTGTGCCTCATGTGTATATTTTATTTCATATTCATTTCAAAATTACTGTAGCTTTAAAGAGGAAAAACTAAGAGTCTGGAAGATTAAATAACATACCCCCAAATCACTTGGCAAGGCTGGAATCTGAACCCAGGCAATGTGACTTCAGATCTGGCACTCCTAACTCTATTGTCATATAAGAATTTGCTACCTGATTGCTTTACATACATTAAAAGATGCTGCGATCAGGAGCTAACACCTGAACATGATGCAGATCAACAATCCCTATATGTCATTTCAAAATTCAAAAGGCTCTGAAAATCAAAAGTTTTACATAACACCTTTGTTAGCAAAATAGGAAATAGCCTGAACTTATTTGGCAGTAAATCCTAACTTGAACTGATGTGTATGTACAGTCCTTATTAAACCACTTAGTGTGATATTCATACATTTTGATGCAGATCTCAACCAATGTATTTGATTATGCGGCTCTGCTCTAGATCTCACTACAGGTGTTTTACATTCGGGGGTATTAGGATTCTAAATCCTGGAATAGTCATTTTGGAAGAAGAACTAAGAACCTATAGACCTCCATTCTTACAACTGCACGTTCCCAGATCCTTGGGGGACACCTTAGTCGACTACATTATAATGCTCTTAGAGGCCTGGTCAATGTCAATACCACCCATGTCCCCCAGAATACATTCTCTATTCTCATACAATTTGATTTCCAAAAACTGTTAAGTAGTGCCAACAGTACATTTTTATTAAAAGTAACATAATTCATGTAGTGACTCCAGATCTTGATAAACATAGCCAATTTCTTATTTCCTTTCTGGCAGTGATATTCCAATTGATACAGTATCTGTTCTATCTTGGCAAACGCTTCCGCCAGAGTTGATTGATGAAGGAGGCATGAACTACTCCAGATCCACCCTGCTCAAGCCAGTACCCACAAAGGGCCAAATCAGATACTTCCTTCTCCTTTTTGTTAAAACAAAGGTGAATTCCTCAGTAGTAATAAAGAATATATGCCCGGAAGGGTTCGACAGGCTGTGTTTTATTCCCTATTTTATTCATTTATTATCTTAACAGGAGTGATTACTAATACTTTTATCTTAGTAGATCTTCTTATGACATAAGCATTTTTATATTCTTTATATCTAATAAATGTAGGTGGGCAAAAGAAAATTTTAAAAGCAAGAAAGATGTTTTAAATGTGAGCAGTGGTGATTCTATAGACTACCTATTTTGTATAACCCTGTATTGACCCCAGAAGTGAAAGGGGATGTGGTAGGTCACAGTTCGGGGCTATCACCAAAGCAAAACATTTTTTTGCCCCTTCTCCTTCCTCAAGTGGTTGGGGTGTGAGATGGAGAAGAGCTTTAAGAACTTCAGTGAGGGCCGGGCGCGGTGGCTCAAGCCTGTAATCCCAGCACTTTGGGAGGCCGAGACGGGCAGATCACAAGGTCAGGAGATCGAGACCATACTGGCTAACACGGTGAAACCCTGTCTCTACCAAAAAATACAAAAAACTAGCTGGGTGAGGTGGCGGGCACCTGTAGTCCCAGCTACTCAGAAGCTGAGGCAGGAGAATGGCATAAACCTGGGAGGCGGAGCTTGCAGCGAGCTGAGATCCGACCACTGCACTCCAGCCCGGAAAAAAAAAAAAAGAACTTTAGTGAGATGCCATTGGAAGCCAGTAGAACCTAGACAAGTAACTCAAGACTTAATCAATCAGCCACAAGTGGTGCTAGGTTAAAAGTTCAGGCTTAGGCTGGGCACGGTGGTTCATGCCTATAATCCCAACACTTTGGGAGGCCGAGGTGGCTGGATCACCTGAGGTCAGGAGTTCAAGACGAGACTGGCTAACATGGTGAAACCCCGTTTCTATTAAAGATACAAAAAATTAGCTGGGCATGGTGGCATGAGCCTGTAATCCCAGCTACTTGGGAGGCTGAGGCAGGAGAATCACTTGAACCTGGGAGGCGGAGGTTGCAGTGAGTCAAGATTGCACCATCGCACTCCAGCTTGGGCAACAAGAGCAAAACTCTGTCTCAAAAAAACAAACAAAACAACAACAAAAAAGTTCAGGCTTATGTGTGTGCACAAGATCTCAAACTACAGGGTGAATTTTCACTATGCTTTAGATCAATGGACAGTAATCGTCTTTCTTAAAATGCAGGGCCTGCTAAGCCCAGCTCTCAAAGGCTTAGTACTTTTATACTTTACAGTTTCACATAAATTATTGCATTTGATCTTCACAACAACTGCATGTGGCAGGCAGGGCAGGGGTCTGAAACCACATTTTACAGACTAAAAAACTACATTTCCAAAGGTAGAAAATACATCCGAGGTAAAAAGTTGAAGCATTGAGGCTTAAATCTAGGCCTTGAGTTAAAAACAGGCATTGTATTTAGCAAAGCTATTAAACAAATTCATTCATATTACCTTCTTCTTCTGCATAGCCTATCCTAATACCTGTATGTAAAAAAAAATGAGCATTTGGGGATTTTTTTTCTATCCATTTTATTTTAAGCAAGATATATTGTCCAGGGTAATTAAAGAATCCCAGACAAAGGTTTTGTTTTTATTACTTTCTATGGCTATGTAAAATTATAAAAGAAATAGAGTATGGGGCTTTTTGGAGCTTTTGATTTTAATTCAAGAGCCAGGAATTCAAAGTGATACACCTAGCGGTCATTTTTGTGACTTCAGGGTAAAGATTTTCCTGGTTAATAGAGGACTTGGAAAATGAAAATGCAAAGGAAAAGTTTTCCTAAAACATGAAAATGATCAGCCACTGGGCGTGGTAGTTCATGCCTGTAATCCCAGAATTATGGGAGGCTGAGACAGGTGGATCACTTAAGCTTAGGAGTTCAAGACCAGCCTGGCCAACATGGCAAAACCTCGTCTATATGAAAAAAACAAAAATTAGCCAGGTGTGATGGCACCCATGGGTAGTTCAGCTACTTAGGAGGCAGAGGTGGGAGGATCACTTGAGCCCAGGAGGCAGAGGCTGCAGTGAGCCGAGATTGTGCCACTGCACTCCAGCCTGGGTAACAGAGTCAGACCATGTCGTCCCCCCCCACCGCCCCCGCCAAAAAAAAAAAAAAAAGTAAACGCAAAAGAAAAAAGAAAAGAAAATAAAGAGCCACCATGACAGGCCTGATCCTTCAGTCCTCTTGGATGATTTGCCCACAGTAACAGGGTTAGGGTATAGGTAGGCAGGATGAGCATTCTGCTTTCTATTCCAATTTGTCACTTTCCTTTATCCCTGCTCCCCAGAGGGCTAAAGGAATTCCAGAAATCCGAACTCTTAATGTGAACACAACCCGAAGGGAGTCAGAAGTTAACTCTCCTCACTTTGCAAATCCCTGGAAATTAAGCTAAAGATACTGCCCAGCCCTGCCTATTACTCTTTCTTGTTCTTAAAATTCTTCATCAAATACTAAAACTAAAAATATGTGTTATTATATAGTGAACAGATTAAAATAGGTGAGGAGTTTTAAAATGTTATTTTAAATAGAAACATTTCACAGAATCTTCTATTACATTTATTTCCACAATTAAAAGAAAACAAGAAAAAAATGTCTTATTCTTATGTGCATGGTAACTGAGCACTCTGATTTAGAGACAAAACTGACCTTTCTCTCATTAATACATGCACCTTGGAAAACTGGTAGTATCTTCTCAAGTTAATTATATGGATATTTATGACTCAGCAATTCCAATCCTTGGTATACACCTTGCAGACACATGGTTGTGTGTTCCTCAAAAGACAAGTAGAGTATAATAACGTTCACACAGCAAAACTACTCCTAATAGCACCTACCTAGAATACTCAAATGCCAATCAGCAACAGAAAATTAAACTGTGGTGAATTTGCATAACAGAATATTCAGTGATGAGAATGAAAAATGACTACAACATGCATCAACATGATGAATCTCACAAACATGATACTGAGTGAAAGATGCCAGACACTAGCATACAAAGTGTATAATTCCATTTATATAAAGTTCAACACCAGGCAAAACTAATATAGGCTGTTAAAAGTCAGGATAGTAGTTATTCTTTGTGGGAGAATGAACAGAATAGGGCATAAAAGGGGCTTCTGGGATGCTGAAATTTTCTGTTTCTTGATGTGGTTGGCTGCTGGTTACAGGATATGTTCACTTTTGTGAGAATTCAAGATGTACACTTAAAAGACTGCATTCTTCTGTATGCTATGCTTTAATAAATTTACTTTAAACATACATTCTAGGTAGTCTCTCTAAAATATACTCTACTCAAATGTTTTTGTAAATACACAAATATTTTATGTATTTTAAAATTATGTATGCATTCTTAAAAGGAAGGGCAAGACTCTATTAACTGGGCTATTATAAAACTCAAAGAAAATCTAAACCCCAATCCACCATCCAGATAAAACTGGGGCTATGCTAACTGAAGAGTCACCTAGCAATTCACAGATAAGGTCTCCTGAGCCTTCCCCGAGGCTACATCTTAATTGCTCCCTCACACTTTAAGTATATATAACATTGCTTAGTTCTCCAGCTTCCCATCTAACAGTACTGTACAAATCTGAATTTTCAGCAAGAAAAGGGGTATCTTTACTGAGTTTCATCCAACCTAGATGTTCTAAAGGTATGTTACATTATTAAATCAAATCTCTTTACATATTCCTTTCTTTTATTCCCTAAGCACTGCCTCCCTGCTCCCTCCCCAAAAGAGCAGGTTCAACACAAATGAAGTTAAAAATTAGAGTCACATAATAACAACTGAATACAATTCCCCCTACCTCTACTCCGAGGGGAAGAAAAAAAAAAAAAAAAAAAGACAAACATCTTGTGTGTGTGTGTGTGTGTGTGTGCATGGGTAGCCTGCTTTCCCCACCTTGTACTGACTGCACCTTAGTCCTTCCCTCTCTCCATCCACTGTCCTACCCTCTCAACCAATCATCTCCTCCCTTCCCAAATCTCCCAAATTAATCGAGCCTGCTTGACAGATGGCAAGACAATTCCACTTTGCTGGAGCAAGGACAATTACATGTGTGTTTAGTAAGATGGTCAGTCCAGACAGTTGGCCCAACCTTCACGCCACCAACAACTCTGCCAAATTTTAACTAGATGTTGAAATGAATGCTACAGCAGAATACCACAGCAAAGAAATAAATACCTTTGCAAGCCTAATGAGATTCTGTGGGTCTCCCTCCCTGATATTTGCTAAGAAATGTGGACTGAGTTTTTATTCAAAAGCTTATTCTCTTGCTATTTATGGGTCTCTGTGGCAAGCACATATGGCTGACAGTTCAGTAATGGCTTCATTCAGCTCTGGATCTGTTCCCATGATTCCAGGCATTGTGGTTAAAGGGGAGAAAAATATAGATCACCACTGTTATCGCAAGAAGTTGACTAACACTAACCACTAAAAGACAAAATGCTGTCATTTAAACAAATTTTTTTTAAAAATCACAGGGCGGAGTGTGGTGACTCACGCCTGTAATCCTAGCACTTTGAGAGGCAGAGGTGGGTGGATCACATGGCTGACATGGTGAAGCCCTGCTTCTAACCAAAAAAAAAAAAAAAAAAGCACTGAAAAGGTAATTAATGAAAACTTAATTTAAGTGTTTCAAAAAATAAAATGTGTATGACTGTATTCTTCCCTAAGTACACCCTATGAATAATCTTTTACCAGGTTTAAAGGGATCCCTTCAAACCTGATTTTTACCAGACTATTTAACCTCATACTATTAAACAAATGGAAGGCCCAATAAAAATGGCATTCTCTGATGAGGCTAATTATACTGCATCTGAGATCAAAAATCTGTTGCTATAGATCTTGGTCACTTTTAAAATTATCGTTATTATTTTAGAGACAGTCTTAACTGTGTTACCCAGGCTGGAGTACAGTGGCATGATCCTAGCTCACTGCAGCTTTGAATTCCTGGGCTCAAGTGATCCTCCCACCTCAGCCTCCCAAGTAGCTAGGATGTGTGCATCACCACTGCTGGCTAATTAAAAAAAAAATTTTTTTTTAAAGAAATAGGATCTCACTATGTTGCTGAGATTGGCCTCAAACTTCTAGCCTCAAGCAATCTTCCCACCTTGGCCTCCCAAAGTGCTGGGATTACAGGCATGAGCCACCATGCCTGGCCTTTGGTCAATTTTTAATCTCAGAATTTGTTCATTTTGGATACAGGTGGCTCAAGAAAATAGTTTGCCAAGATTATCAAAAGATTACCACTAAAAAGGAAAATAGAAAGTAACCTAAGTACCCAACAACAGGAAACCAATTAAAGACTCTTCATCCAATCAAAAACATTGTGCAGCTATTAAAAGCATGTTTATATAAAAAATTTATTAATATGTGTAAAGCAGCATTTAAATATATAAATATTCTAATTGTGTGTGTGTGTGTGTGTGTGTGTGTGTGTGTGTGTGTGTGTA
>NW_016806642.1:4898875-4945706 GCF_001698545.2 Rhinopithecus bieti
TGTGTGTGTGTGTGTGTGTGTGTGTGTGTGTGTGTGTGTGTGTGGATGTACCATGTATCATAATGTTGCCATGTATCCCAAGGACCTGGAATGCACTCAGGTGCTTTGCAACACATTATCTCATTTAATATTTACAACAACCTTTATAACTACGTCCTCATTTTACAGATGAGGGAACTGAGGTTCTGAGAGATTAATTTGACAAAGCTGATTATTAGTAAGTACATGGTCAAGTCTGAATACAAAGTCCGTCTTACTCCTAAATTTATGTGTAATCCCTATGCAAAGATCATCTTTAATAGAGAATAGAGTTTAATAGAGAAAACCTATGTAACACCTAGAAGTTGACCAAAATAGTAACAGGGCTTGCCTGTAAATAATATATATCTAAGATATATATTTTCCTTTCTTCCCCACAAATCTTAAAATTGAATATATAACAGAGAAAGACAAACATTTTTCAGAGTTGTCCAACTCACAAAAGCACATACATCCAAAGTTACAACTGGACTCTACACCACCTCAAGAGCTTTCTGAGGAGAAAATAAATTCAGAGGCTTATGTTTGATGCTCACTATAGAAACTACATCTTGAATGGCACAGTAACTTGCGAGAAACCAGGGCTATTCCAGTTTATATAACAAAGGGAAATGCTTAGTTACTGAAAATCATGGCAAAGGAAGAGGCTTACATTGGGAATTTAAAACAAAATGCATCAGTGACACAATAGATGACCTTGTGCAACTCAAACTGTACCCCCAGTACAACAGACTTCCTTATTTTGTTTTAATGTTGCTATAAATAATGATAATAGCTAATGCTTATATAGTGCTTACTATCTGTCAGGCACTAAGTGCTTTACATAACTCATTTATCTCATAAACGAGAAGATGAATTCATATAGAGTGCACTAAAAATATTATAAATGTACTTCACACACCATTATGCTAGTTATCTACTATTATTCTATTTTACTACAGTTAATCTTTTAAGACTATAATAACATTCTATTAATGATAGTTATTCTACGATAGTTGGAGGTATGGGGGGAACAAAAATACCTGTTTAGATATTTACCAATTCAACTCCCACCTCATTCTGTTTTTGTTTTCTTATCACCCAGGTGGATGGAGTGCAGTGGCATGATCACGGCTCACTGCAGACTTGACCTCCCAGTCTCCAGGGATCCTCTCGCCTCAGCCTCCTGAGTAGCTGGAATCACTGGAGTGCACCAGCACGCGTGGCTAATTTTTGTTTTTTTGTTGGTTTTGTTTTGTTTTGTTTTTGGTAGAGATAGGGTGTCGCCATGTTGTCCAGGTTGGTCTTGAACTCCTGGGCTCAAGCAATCTGCCCACCTCAGCCTCCCAAAGTGCTGGGATTACAGGTGTGAGCCACTGCTTCCAGCATCACACACCTCATTCTTAACATCCTCCCACCAATGACAATTTCCCTATTTTCTAAAGTTCTACAGCAAAGACTGTCTATGCTACAAAGTAATATGTCCCTTATAAAACATTTGAAAATATATAAAGAAGGGAAAAAATCTGTATCTGACTACTCTATAAAAACCAATATTGTTTACATTTTACTTTATTTCCTTCCAGTCTTTAGAATTTCTAGGTCCTAACCCTATTGTCAATTCCTTGACAACTGGCCCATGCCATGATTCCTTAACACAGTGGATTGTACACAGAAAGCATAAATAAGCATTGCGTATCCACTAACCTAGGCATTAAATTATACAGATCATTATTTTATTTTGGTTGAGTGCTCAACCAGCTAGTAGAAATAGGAAGATAGTCTTTCTCCCCAGGCTAAAAAATGTTCCCCTTCTCTCAACAATCTATTAACAAGTCTTTCCTTCTATTTTTCCTCCCCTGTCCTCTTTCAGCTCTAAGAATGTGTACGTGTGTGCGCATGTGCGGGCATACACACGCACGCACTCCCAGCCACTTAGATACTTCAAGTTTGCCAAAGAACTCAAATTATGAATTCCTCAGTCCGGTGGCATTTAACTTTAACACCCTACAAACCAACATGAGCTCTGAATTGTAAGAAAGCATGTGGGAGAGTCACAATTTGCTGACAAGTGTCACCTTTACAAAGGGCTGCCTATTTTGGCTCACTCCATCCCTCAAAAGAAATTACAGGGAAAAAGGGACAGCCTGAGCTCTGATTTAGCAGGGAAAATCTAAAGCAATCATCTCAGCAGGAAGAGTTTCTAGTCTTGATCACTTGATTTCCTGTTATAGCATTCAAAACCAGGCGAGCGGGTGAGTAAACATGATCCTGGAGAACAAAGGCAGGCAAACCAAGACGGAAACACTTCCCTAAATGCAATAAAGGTTCTGAAGGGTTACTGCGTTTTTGTTGTTGTTTTGGCTTTCAAAGCACATAAAAGGGAAAAAGTCAAATAAATCAGTTCCACATGTTGGAAAGAGTCTGCTGTTAGCCAATGTAACTTGACTAAAAGTAATATTCATGACAATGCACATGGCAACCTCTCAGAAATGGAAAGTAGAGTTGCCCAAACTCTTTGCAGATGGTGCCAAATTTCCACTCCCCTATTTCCACTCTCCTAACACCAAATGCCTCCACCCCTACCCCCTAGATCTCCATTAAGGCAATTTTTGTTTCACTTTGAAAGGGGAAAAAAAAAAAGAGGTATTTAGCGGCTATACATGTATTCTTGGAGGGTGGTGCTTTACATAAGCCTTCAATATTCAGTGTTCTGTGTGTACACGAATCCACACAAATGCTTAGGTCTCTGGGAATCTATCCATTAAGGACAAAGGGAACTGGAAAACCTGAGATGCTTAATCTTCCAGACTTAAGTGACTGATGTTTAATTAGTGTCTCAGGCAATCAATCAAGTCCTTTCTAAAGGAGTCAGAAGCTATATAAAATATGGTCCCATACCCTTAAGAAACTCACCCTTTAGTTGGCAAGAGAAATTAGGAATAAAAAAATAAAAAGCTACAGTGAACAATGCAATACAGACTCTGGTATGAACTCAGTATGCCTGGCACAGGCCCAAGGTGCTGTCAGAGTTCAGCAGGGGAGAAACTTGGACTTGCCTTTGAGGTAGGATTTAAATAGGAAAAGAGAAAAAAAGCTTGGGTGAGAGCATTTCAGAGCATTCACTAAGAAGGTCTGGTGCTTAGTATACATTCATAAAGAAAATATTTATTAAGCCCCACTTTGGGCCAGGTACTGTTCTAGACCGTAGAGATACGAGAGTGGGTATAACAGAGAAAAATCCTTGCCCGTTTGGACCCTACATTCTAGCCCCATTGGCCTCAACTTACAAAGGACTCACCACACATTGGCCTGCGTATTTGGAAATGGGGTGTTCCAAGATAAAGACACTGTTTCTTGCCTGAAAAAGTTTACATTCTAGAGAGGCCCTGAAGCCAATAATTATGATACAAAGTTATATGTGGTAACAGAAAGCCAAGCTTCATAAGGGGCACTTTTGGAAATAGAGCTGAACTAAATGGAATACATAGACAGTGGAGGGTTTTCAAGCCGGGGAGAGGAGTTGGCTTTTATGCATGTGGTAGGCACTTAGTAAATATTTCTTTGAATGGGTAAATGAATAAATGTATATTTGCCAAGAAATAAATAGCCGTTAAAAGGATTTTTAACTGGGGAGTGACATGATAAAATAGGTGCTTTAAGAATGTTTATATTCCACATGCTCATGGCCAGGCACCCACCCACTTTCCTAAACCGTTCCTAAGCTTTTTCACAAAGCAAAAAATGCGGTCCATTTAGAAATCCATTAGCATCCCAAGGGTCTGTGACAATTCTAAGAACCAAATGAACTGCATTATCTTCTAGTATGATGCTTGAGAGGCTCTGACGTGGAGTTTCCCATGTGTCTTACCTCCTCCAAAAGATTATCAAGTCCTCTGAGGGGCAGTTTTATTCAGTCTTGTAATCCCTATAGCAATTGCAGGGAGTAGTGTTGGAGAAATGAGACTGAGAAATACTTGTTCAAAAAATAATTTCAAAATAACTTAACGGAAAACAACTGTTGGGGTTTAAAACACAGTTGCAATGTTGCATTCTGAGATGAAAATAAGTTTTCAACACTTCAAAATATGCTACTAACCGTGAGGCTGTTCCAGATGTTTTTCCGAAGAAATGTTCGTTCATATCACGTCCAAAGAGAGAATTTTCATAAATACAATTCTGGTATATTCCTTTATTCAAATAAATACTTTTTCAGTACAATCATGAAGTACAGAAAGCATGAATCAAAACATCACAAAACCTAAATAAGTAATAATATCAAATTGCAGCTCTGTGCGAACTAGCTCTACAGTCTGGTGAAGTCATTTAGCCTCCTCCCTAGGCTTAGTTTCTCTCACATAAAAAACAGGAAACTGGGTTAGATTCTATAAAATACCGTGAACCTAAAATTTCTACTCTACCATTGTGCTAGAATTTTACTGACATGCCAATTGCTACAGTTTTGAAAAGCTACTAATGCTAACAGTCTTTCTGTCATATGATGTCACAAGAAAATTATATTTGCTGACTTACATTGTTTAAAAATAATTATAAATATATCTCTGAAACTGCTGCAGGGGGGAGTACCCAAATACTGATGCAATGAATGTTTTAAGATTAAAATTTAAATAGAATCAATCTTGAAAATGATGAGTTTAAATGTGGAAATTGAAGCCATGAGTCAAAGCAGTTAGCCTTTATGGAATAAATGTGACGCTAATATGATTACATAAATGACTCCCAGGTCCTCCTGACTGTATCGTTTTTCAGGCTCTCACAGCCAGGGTGCCTGTCACGCATATCGAATGCCATGGTAACAGCCCTTGCCTGTAAAGGCTGCAGTACCACATGCCATGACTTTCAACAATAATTATTAACTAACATCTTGACTGAATGATGGCTTTCTGGACTCAGATGCATAATATAATTTTAATAAATAAATAAATGCTGGGTAGAAATTTTCTTAAGTTTTTAGGGTTAAAAATAAAATAAACGTAAAACGGGGAGTTAAAAAAAATCTTTGCCACTTACCAACAGGGTGGCCTTGGAAAGGTTAGATTTGCCTTCATTTCCTTATTCATAAAATGTAGGTGATAACAGGTACTTCACTGGTTTTTGTGAGGCTCAATGCAAGTACAGCACTTATTTCTTGCACATAGTAAGAGCTCAATAAATAGCAACTTTTTAAAACCCTTCAGCCGGGCACGGGGGCTCAAGCCTGTAATCCCAGCACTTTGGGAGGCCGAGACGGGCGGATCACAAGGTCAGGAGATCGAGACCATCCTGGCTAACCCGGTGAAACCCCGTCTCTACTAAAAAATACAAAAAACTAGCCGGGCGAGGTGGCGGGCGCCTGTAGTCCCAGCCACTCCGGAGGCTGAGGCAGGAGAATGGCGTAAACCCGAAAGGCGGAGCTTGCAATGAGCTGAGATCCGGCCACTGCACTCCAGTTTGGGCGACAGAGCGAGACTCTGTCTCAAAAAACAAAACGAAACAAAACAAAACAAAACAACAACAACAAAAATCCTTCCAAAAGAACACGTATTCACAGAAATAATCATTTGGGTCCCATTCCTAATGACAGGACCTCCTCCAAATCAGCATTTCTGAAGCCTTCGGAAGTGATAAGACTTTTGCAAAGCTATAGGTTCTCAGGAAATGGCTGTGATATTAAAGATCCAGCTGTGACACTGGTAGCTCCCAGTGCCTTTATAAGCTCCGCTCCCAGCCTCAACAAACTGGCCTGTTCGAGTTCAAGTTGGACCCTTGAGAAAGTGATTTTTCCCCATTTGTAAGACCTGATGGGAACACCTGTCTGAGAACAAGTCAAATCTCCAGTTTACTTTAGCCCAAGGCTTTGGACGCACATGCCAAGGAGGCCAAACTAGTAAACATAAGTTCAGAAATATGTTGCAGAGGTGCTGGTCCCTCCCAATCTAGCACTGCTCAACAAACAATTCGTTTTTTCGGGCAGGGTGACATAAGTACTGGATGAGAGGAAAACGCAATCATCGGCTATCCTTTAAACAGAATAGGAGGGCTGGTCTGAGACACCTTCCCAGACCTAAGCAGGCAGAGTTAAAAAACATTAAACCCCTTTCAGTGCTGTCACTGAATATTTACTTTCACAACATGCTGCAAAAACAGTGACCCTCACAGAAGGCAAAAGGACTCCTGCTCACCTAGAGAGGCAGTCTAGTATGGGGACAAAGGTCTGGGCTTCGGATCTTCCAGACTTCAGGTATGTCAGATGTGTGTAACCCAGAACAAATTATCCAAAACGTTTGAGCCTGTTTCCTCACAGGAATTTCAGCAACATGCCTCCAACCCCACAGAGACAGAATAGATATAGCCACCTATTAGGTTTGCTCTTGGGATTAAATGGCATGACCAGCTAAGACAGGATCTGGTATACTGTTTTTGCCCAATTAAGTGTAGCTGGTATTAAAACTGTTGTGGTTTTCTCCAAATATCCAACATCCAGTGTTAATCACCCATACATGTTCAGTAAATGTTAAATGACTAAATAAAAGATTTGGTACAACTACTCACTTGACAGAAGAGGAAATCAAGCGTCCATGAGGTATGTGATAAGTGACCAACCAGAGGCAGGACTGAATACTTCTCCTAACTCTCAGCCTCCCACTATTAAATTTTTTGCCATGCTAATTCCTCACGTAATTTTCAAAATCTGGCTGTACTGCATACCGAACTAGAAACTAAACGATATTTATTTACCCCTCAATGCCAGTTGGAATGGAAAGGGAAAATTTATTATCCCACCAAACTACTGAACAAGGACAAACCAGAACATCAAATTATTCTCCCCACCAAGTAAACATTTAATTTGGCTTTGAGTTCCTGGATGGGAGCATGGTGCAGTGGAAATAGCATGGGTTCTGGAAGCAAGGAAGCTGGACTCTGGCTGCCAGCTCCACATTTAGTCTATAGAGCTGAAGGCATGTTGTTTAAATACCCGAGACTCCATTTTCCTATCTCCAAAAATGGGTATAATAAATCTATGTTTGGGGAGTGACGACTAAGGGAGGAATACAACATTTCTTTATGGAATGATGAAAAATGTTCTAAAATTAGATCATATGATCATTGCATAACTAGAAATTTACTAAAAACTACTGAATTATACACTTTCAATGGGAGACTTTATGGAATGCAAACCATCTCAATAATATCAACCTTATGGTCACAGCTTTGAGGACTTAATTAGTTATTACCTATATGAGGAATATGATGGGGAGCACATCGTAGGTGCTCAATAACAGTTGCATAAATTGGATTTCTGACACAAAGGTGATGGTTATTAAACTTAAGGGTACAAAACACATCTTGGATTGCTTGTTATAAAAGGCAGATTCCTAGGCCCCCCACCTCCACAGATGAGTCCAGAGGCCCGGAGGAAGCCGGGGGAGGTCAGCATATGTAAGACTCATGGGGGTGGCTCTGAGGGAGGTGGGCTACTAAACACGGCTTTAAAAATCCTACACTAGGGGACCTTTCAAATGGAGACATTTCTACTGTCAATTTCTTGAAATGTCAGTAATGGTCTCCCTATATTGAATTTCTGTACAAATCCAAATTCTCAGGGCTGGGTGTGGTGGCTCACGCCTGTAATCCCAACACTTTAGGAGGCTGAGGCAGGTGGATCACCTGAGGTCACGAGTTCGAGACCAGACTGGCCAACATGGTGAAACTCTGCCTCTACTAAAAACACAAAATTAGCTGGGCATGGTGGCGCATGGATGTAATCCCAGCTACTTGGGAAGCTGCGGCAGGAGAATCACTTGAACCCGGAAGACGGAGGTTGCAGCGAGCTGAGATCATACCATTGCACTCCAGCCTGAGCAACAAGAGTGAAATTCCATCTCAAAAAAAAAAACAAAATCCAAATTCCCATCAAGTATACTTAAAAGTAAGCTCTAGTTAAAATAAATTTCTTAACAAAAAGGCAGGGAAGGAGAGAGGAAGAGGGAAGAAAGAAGAGAACTTATCTACTACTGCTAAACCACTTAGTGGGGGTAAAAAGGACATATTCCTATTCTTTAGTTACTAACAACCACTTTCTACTTATGTCCACCAAGTTCAGAATTACAGATGAAATAAGCTTTAGTGGGCTTCCTGAGAGGACAGGAGAAAGGGAAGGAATAGGCACTTTGATTTATAATGTCTCTGCCTTAACCAACCTGAAAAGTATCTACTGCTATCCCTGTTCTACAGATAAGGAAACTAAGGCTTGGCAGAATGCGTGACAAAGCTACTTCCACCAAAGTCTCACATCCAATATGCAGAAGAGTGAAACTGCAATCCCACAACTCTAGGCTTCCCAAGGGCAAGCCCAGGGGGCTGGAATCTGGGATCTAGATCTCTTGGTCCTTCCAGGAGGTGAAAAGGCTGATCAGCTTCCCTTGTCCTAGCTTCAGCCTTCTTTAGCTGAACGTTCTAGAAATGCTCATTTGCCAGTCATGGCCCGACTCTGTTTCCTGTTACTGAGCACAGATTATGGGCCAGCCCCAAGTTAGGCTCTTGGGGATGCAGCACTAAGACAGTCCTGTCCTTGAATTGTTCAGAGTGCAAGGGAGAAGAGGCCAGTGCAAGCAGATACTGCAGGATACGTAGTGGCAAGTGTGAGGAAGTGACATTCCATCCAAATATTACATAAAGTCATCAGGAGCCTCAGACTCAGCATTCAACAGTGAATATTATTAAGGCCTGATGTGCAGAGTGGAGGAGATAACAGGAGGGCTTTTTGTTTGTTTACCTGCCCTTCGTATTTATCAACAGCCCCAAATCTATACTTTTGATCTTCTCTCCTAATGAGATTTTACACTCAGTTGGAGATAAAATAACACAATAGAAAGAAAAAGATGGCCGGGCGCGGTGGCTCACACCTGTAATCCCAGCACTTTGGGAGGCCAAGGTAGGTGGATCAACTGAGGTCAGGAGTTCAAGACCAGCCATGGCCAACATGGCGAAACCCTGTCTCTACTAAAAATACAAAAATTAGCCGGGCGTGGTGGTGCACGCCTGTAATCCCAGCTACTCTGGAGGCTGAGGCAGGAGAATTTGTCCAACCCAGAAGGCAGAGGTTGCAGTGAGTCAAGATTGTGCCACTACACTCCAGCCTGGGTGACAGAGTAAGACTCCATCTCAAAAAAAAAAAAAAAGAAGAAGAAGAAGAAGAAAAAGGTATTATTCAATTTTGAGCTTGCATTCCATTAATAGAACACATCATGTATAGTATTCTCTGAATTAATGCTTTAAAAACAAATGCTGAAATTAGTTCATAAATGGCACAATTATACTGCAGGCTTACATTGAGTTAATTTGGTGAACAGATACATTTAAAATATTAGTGTTGGTAAGTCTGTTTGGCATTTCTTCACTTATTAATATACTAACAGCTTCAAAAACTAGAGGTGGGCTGGGCCACTCTCAGCCTCTAAAAAGCCCAGCTGCCATAAATACACATGGATGAATCCTGGTTACCCAAGTATTTGCAATATTGCCCATCTATAGCCACAACAGCTCGGTGTCTGAAGGGCTTCTCTCTTTATTTTGAGACAGGGTCTCACTCTGTCACCCAGGCTGGAGTGCAATGGCACAATCTTGGCTCACTGCAAACTCTGCTTCCTGGGTTCAAGTGATTCTTGTATCTCAGCCTCCCATGTAGCTGGGATTATAGGCCTGCACCACCAGGCATGGCTAATTTTTGTATTTCTAGTAGAGACGGGGTTTCACCATGTTGACCAGGTTGGTCTCAAACTCTTGGCCTCAAGCAATTCACCCGCCTCAGCCTCCCAAAATGCTGTGATTACAGGTGTGAGCCACCACGCCTGGCCCTGCAAGGCCTCTCTTTGGGGCTCTGTTGGGAACTCCAGTCTCACATATTCAAGTAATTGCCCTAATCCTACAGAATTCACTCATTAATGTCCTGCCTCTCATTATAAAAGATACCAATAAACAGTAACAAATCCTTCTGAGCTGTTACCTTCTACCACTACTGCTGCTGCTACTACTAGTACTACTACTTTACTCCTCCTCCTCCTCCTTCTCATTACTAACTTTCAAGCAAGAACAACAAGCCCTATTTTATAGATGATGAATCAGACATAGAGAGTTCGTAGATTTGAATTCAGATATGTCTGACTCCAAGACTAAGTCTCTTGCCACTTCCAGGCCCAAAACCCTCTGACGGCTTACCAATGAATTCTGAGTAAAACCCAAGTCCTATCTTGGTTCCAAAGTCATTACCTACATCATGCATACCTTTTGAGCTTCTCCCCAGTCCTTGGCCCTTCTTTTCTTTCCCCACCCCGCAACATACTGGCCTCCGAGTTGCCACTCAAACTTGATGAGCGTTCTCCAGTTGCAGGGCCTTGGCACTCCCCATTCCTCTTTCTGAAACACATCTCCTTGGGACAGCGTGCTCCCAGCCTACCTCCAATGCCAAATGCCAATTTATGCAAGTGCTCAAATGCCATTTTATGCAAAATAGCAACTCCAGTAGCTCATCACATCCAACACACCTTACGCTCTACTGCTGTCTGCAGTCTCCACAATATGTATGCTGCATGAGCACGAGGGCTTTTTTGTTGTTGTTGTTATTCCCAGTGTCCCCAGTGCCTAGAACCAGCCTATAGTAGGCATTCAATTAATTAATTCACAAGAAGGACCCAAGTTGTACATCTGCTATGAGTGAGCCATATCCCACTGGAAATTCAAAACACAGAGAACCACTCAAAGAGGCTCTCTCTGCTACTTAGAATGTAATTTGCCTCTAATTTCCCTGATAAGTTCTATCATTAAGACTCCCTTAATTTTCACCACCTTGGAAAGTATTCTGATCTTTATGCATTGGGGGCCTCACACTATTCTAACACTTTACAAAAAGCACTGCAATTATTTGTTTACATATCTAGTCCTCCCCACCCTTATCCCTATCCTGTGAGTTTCTAGAACACAGGGACTCATTCTTGCTCATCTTTCAATTCCCAGTACATAGTGGCTTGCCATATTTAATATATGGTATAGTGATACCTTCTAATATGTCCTACAGAAGCTTCCAGTATTCAGGTAACAGTATGAGTCTGGCATTAAACTGTAACATGGAAGATTTTCCCACCACAAAGAGCAGTATCACCAACCAAACCCACCACTGTATAAACACACACAGCCTGTGCTGGTGTAGCAAACACTTCTCCATGTTTGAGCAACAAATAGACACCAGGGAGTAATGTGCAAGTTAATAAGCTGAGAATCACTCTAAACACATCTGTTTGTAGATATTGGTTCTGTCAGAGTTTATGGTCTTGTCGACCTTGTTTACTTTCCCAGAATAAGTTCTTCAAGATGGTCTTCTTTGTCATTGTTCTGGTTCTCCTTCTCCTCCCAACCCTATAGACATCACACACACACACACACACACACACACACACACACACACACACACAACCACGTTCATCCTAAGTGATTAACTAATGAAAAGCAAAGTTATTCGTCCTCAGATTAAACTCTTGACTTAAATTAGATGTTTGTCGGGATTCCTCCCTTCTCGATCTCTTCAACCCTAATTAATAATCAAGGAATCTGGAAGAAGCCACAAACACTATGCAAATGCAGGCAGGTGAAATCAGTTTGCTCAATGTCAGCACAGGAGAGGAGGACTATATCCAAATACAATAAATTGGATTCCCTGAAACTGTCCGACTTATAGACTCTAGAGTGTTTCCTTTAAAGGGGGTTTTGGGCAGCAGGAAATAAGGATGCTTTTCATTCTATCCACAATACATTAATTTCAAGTTTAAGGAATGAAGCCAGCAGAGAAGCATTCCATATAATGAACCGACTTGTGCTGTATTATAGAACTGGCTGAATCTGATATACAGTTCATTGCCAATAAGGTCTTCCTTGGATTTTTAAAAACAAATTCCTAGAGAGATTGAGGCTTAGGAAATAAGTACTTGTGATAATTCATTCTTCCTTCTAAAAAAAAAAACAAAAACAGACAATGGAATGTTGATATACATCTGAGCTCATTTTTTTTTTTTTTTTTTTTTTTTTTGAGATGGAGTCTTGCTCTGTCACCCAGGCTGGAGTGCAGTGGTGCCATCTCAGCTCACTGCAACCTCATCTTCCTGGGTTCAAGCGATTCTCCTGCCTCAGCCTCCCAAGTAGCTAGCATTACAGCTGCCCACCACCCTGCCCCCTAATTTTTGTATTTTTAGTAGAGACGGGATTTCACCATGTTGGCCAGGCTGGTCTCGAACTCCTGACCTCAGGTGATCTGCCTTCCTTGGCCTCCCAAAGTGCTGGGATTACAGACATGAGCCACCACACCCGGCGCTCATTCCTTTTAATTAACCATTCCAGGGAACAGTCAGCTCATTAATAATGGCCAAAAAAACAAAAACAAAACAAAACAAAACAAACTCCTCACCATGACCAGGTAAATAAGGCTAAAGTATGTTTCACTTTATATCTTTACTATTTTGAACTTGAGCCTCCAACTTTTTTTCTAGATGTATACACAAAGATTTCTAAGATCTTGTTAATGACCTTAATTTCCACCTCAACTATTATTTCTTAAAGTTATGTTTTCACTGACTATTTAAGAAGTTGCTATTCTTAAGTCTCTAGGGAGGAATGATGGGAATAAGGTGATAGAACCAATCTCTTTTGTTGAGGTTGGGATTTGCAAAAGTTAAATGGCCCCAGGTAATGCTGAACTGTTCAAGCACCAGGAATCAGCACTGAAGCAGGCACTCTGTTCTTCCAATTAAACTATAGGGCAAAACGTTAAACATAATTTTCAGTTTTAAAGGAAGGGTTCTGTGTTATTAAATCCTGACCATGAAGGATGCCTTACTCTTTTATTGCCAGGCACTGTGCTACTTCAGTAGACACCAAATGATCCTCACTACAGAATCATCAATGTTGGCTACAAAGGCATCTTTTGTTTTGTTCTAGCCAGTAAATCTTTACCAATCGTAAACAACTATAAGGATGAAAAAGTAGATTTGGCCAAAATCACAGAAGACCTAGAAGCAAGACTTAAGTTTTGGAAATTATAAAAACCCTCTAAAGTAACATTATAGAGCAGGGGAATGAATTGGTCTGATCTGGGCCTATAGAATAGTTCTTGGCAGCAAGACTTACTCAAAAATGAAAACATAACATAGGGTCGAATATGGATACGAGGACCAAAGGCTGATGTGGATTCAAATCCCAGCTCTGCTGATTACTAGCTGAGTGGTCAAGGGCACATTACCTAAGCCCTAAGTTCCTTCCTTCCCACTTCATAGGACTGTTGTATTAATAAGATAACTCATGTATCACAGTAACACAGTAGCCAGCATATGGTAAGTGCTCAATAAGCAATAACTTTTATTGTTGCTAATGTAATAAACCAAAAAAGAGAACTGGAAGACTAGAATAAGATGATGATTCTAGTAGCAAAAGAAGGAAAATGGATACAAGGGGCATTTTTGAGCTCTTAGGTGTGGATTGGTTGTGGAGTATTGAGAACAAATGGAGTATTAAGAATAAAAATGCCAGTAAGATTTGAAAGCTGGGTAATTACAGGACCAGCAATGATAGGTTCCATTTTGAGTATGTTAGTTTTTACCTAGTCAAAATGAAAGAAACAAGAAAGAGAAATAAGCAGTATTTTTCTATGGTTACTGCAAAGGCAGAAAAAATTAAAAGCATAGTTAGTGAAAGTTATCCCATCTTTTTCAAACAGGGTACAGACATCAAGCCACTTCTCTTAGAAAAGGAGTTTCAAGAAAAATTCATGGAATTTAATTAGAAACATTTTTTGAAACATGTAACTTACACCCTTTTATAAAAACAAACATCAGATGATAGACTCATGAATTCAAATCCCATTTCTCCAAATCATAACAGATACTTAAAACAGTATGCAACTAGAATAGAATATAACCCAATGAAAGGTAGGAAGTATAATAACATAGGTATACATTTTTAAAATGTCAAATGCCAGCATTGTTAAACAAATTCAAGAGTCTTGCATTTATTTCCAATGCCATTCAATTGGGGGAATACCATCAGGCATAAGGATATTTTTTAAACGGAAAAAATGTGCTTACAAATATCAACATCAACCAGGTTATTCTTAAATAATAATACTAACACTAATGCTTCTTTGCAGAGATCCTACCCCCAAAAAATGTTTATAATACTGTAAATCTCATGAGTCTATAAAAGCAACCCATTACTTTTAGCGAAGTAACAAACCTAGGAAAATTTCTCTCAAACAAAAGCACTTTCTGTGGTCATTTGATTTTACGCTTAACATTAAACAAAAAATAAAAAGAGGGTAGAGTGATTAACCTTCAAAGACAAAACTAATAATTTATTCAAAGTAAATCTCTGCTGTGATATTATTCAGAAGGATTCTATTTATATTAATTTTGTTATTTAGGATGTCCCCATGCTGATCAAAATATAATGTCATCTTCATTAAAATAATTAAGATTCCCTAGGCAGACACTCACACTTGAAATGAGGTTGTGGGGATCTCAATTTTTTATGCCACTGCAAGGTTTTCTAAAACTCATTCATATTTAATTTTTAAGGATACTTTGCAGCACATTAAATATTTAACAGTCAGAGGATTTTCAAACCAGAATGCTAAATGTCAACCTATTCCTCCAAAATACTTCTTATTTCATTTGCAGTAAATTAGCTGGACCTCCTTTCAGAAACAGTAAAGAAAAAGGTCTTCAAACTTAACTCATATGAGGATGTTAGATAATAATATCCATCTCCATAATTAGACCATGTAAGAGATTTGATTCTAAATATCAGGTTTATTAAGAATGGTAAAATTCTCAAGTAGTGCTGCTCACATTATAAATGGAAATAATCTTTCAGAAACTCATCCCCCCTCTCCTTTCCAGAATTTATTCTGCATCGTGCAGCATACATTAATATGAACAATGGATGTGAGAAGTCAACATTAGCAGCAGCAGAAACAGTGAGATTCTACAAGCACTGGGCCAGTTAGCAATACAAAATGACAACTGAGAAACATAGCTTACTGTTGGACCCTAATTAAGAAGGGGCCTTAGAAAACTCATTTTGGTTTTTGTACAAAGCAAAGTACTCTAAGATCATAGTACTGGCCATCAGATCAACATCAGTACTTGCTGACCCCTCCTACAAAAAATAAAATATAATCTTTTTATAGATTTGTATATTGAGTGCAATATTATACATGTTAGTAACATCTGCTTTACTTTTAAACAGAGAGAAAGGAAATTGGTTTTAAACTATAATCATTAGGAAAACAGATGAAGTTATAAACAAAAGGAAGAATATAAAATTTTCAAGAATTCGTGAGACACCAGCCTGCCTCAGGTCAAAATTCACTCCCTCCAGACCCTAAAAACGCAGCAAACGCCATCACACAAAATGATTTCACAACAGGACTGCATGACAGCGTGTCCACACTGTTACCGCACAAAACACATATCACAAGACTCCCTGAAGAAAGGCCTACTGTCTCACCTAAAGTTGGGAGGATGAAATACAGATGTGCTGGGAGAGCTCACATCAAAGAGAACGTGGTGGCTTCACAATGTTTCAGGACTGAAATGTAAACAGCACTCTTTGGAAAGGCCAGCAGGAAGTCACATGGGCCTCACTGAATGATCCGAGGTGTCCTTGATGGATCCCAGCTTCAAGGCAAGCAGCACCCCATTTCTTGAAAGCAAGGGTATCTGCAACTGTCCCTGTGCCGCTCCATGGTCCTGCACTTGCATTCATCCATTTTACGCCATAGTAAGAATCAAGTTATTTTTCTGGCCAATTTTACCAGATGCCCTTAAACAGCAATGCTGTCTTTAACTCCCTATGTTCTTTCTCTCTACCCAAGAGAAGAAATCAAGTAGGATCTACCGACTCTGAACAGCTCGCTGCAGATCAAATGTATACTAAGCGTGTGGAACCATTACACCAAGGAAATCTTTCATGATCCTGCTACATGGCTCACATGGCTTTCCTTTCCCTGAAGGAATAAATGGTTTTTTGAAAGAATCGCAGTAATAAATTGAGGCCTATACTTTACCACTCAGTGACAAAAAACCAAACCAGAGGTGGGCGGGGAAGAGGAAAGAAGGAAAGGAAGGTGGAAGAAACGACCCCAGCAAGAGCTGGGACTCTCACACAGCAGGGCGCCAGACGCCTAGAAGGAAAAGTACAGGTTTCTGACTTACAGGGAAAAAAATAAATAAATCTGCAGAGCTTTTTGCATTAGCAGGAATGGGAAATTGCTTCACTTCATCAATTTTGAAATTTTAACTTAATTGCTTCTTTCCCTGCCATGCTGTCCTCACCCCTCTCCCCAAGTCTTTTTAAACCTGAGAGTCTAAAAAACCCTGTTACAGTGCAATCAGCCCTCTCAGGACTTTTCACAGATTCCAAAACAAGTCATAGCAGGCTGGAACCTTTTCTTCCGGGAATAACGTTGTTATTCTTATTAACCATTTTTGTTTGTCTCTTTCTCAAATGGCTTTAAAAAAAAGCACTTACAGTCCTAATGGCCCCACAGATTTGGCAGACATGAATCATTTTTTAGACAGTTTTCACTATTAAAAGATGAATGAAAAAGAAAGGGCCACAGAGAAGAGAAACCATCCCTAACTTAGAATCTTGCTCGCACCTTAACTGTGGCTCAGGAATCCACATCTCATAGAAAACCTTTAAAGAAGACAGTTCACATGGTCATATTTGATGGGTGGACACCACTGTAATTACACCTACTTTACCAACACACAGGCTCTGAGGGGCTGTGGCTTGTCCAAAACGGGTTGAACTCAAACTCACCATCATCTGACCCTAAATCCCAGGAAGTTGACACAGTTCATAAATCAAATAAAGCAATGCTGGCATAGATTTTTATTTGGCCCTAATAGTAGCACTTAATACAGATTCAATTCTTTCCAGGTCCTGGATCATCTGTCCATTTAAAAGCAATAATTTTTAAAGTAAGCACACACCCAGAACAAAACAGAAAATTGTGGCTTATATTCCTAAGAATTTCATAACCACATGAAAATTGTGTAGGCAGTGTGTTCATCCTCACCTACAGTTTTCTGGGAGAGCAATAAAGTTAGCAATCATCAGTGGTCTACCTAGAAGGGTTCTCCTTCCTCCATTCTCCACTCTGCACAGAGGTTTGCCACATAGCTTCACAGGCAGGCTGAAGAATGCAATGTTGCCATTACCTAAAGAAAATGTTGCCATTACCTAAAGTGTCCATACAGAAATCTAACCAGTTAAGGCCATTGCACATGTGGAATCAATTAGGTGGAGATGATCTTCATATTTTGGAAAATACTGAAATGCCACCCAGTCCCCTTAATGTTTGACCTACATCTAAAATTGAACATCAGCAATAATTGTAAAGATTTAAGTACTGCAGGTTACTGTATTTGATCATCAGTAATACAGTGTGGTAGGAAAGAAGCCAGGATAAGGAGTTAAGTGGGCTGCCTTGAGAACTAGCATGTCAAAACTGGGTAAGATTTTTCAGACCATCTAATATGAACTGCTTATCTTACCGGGGAGGAAAAGAATGTCTGATAGGTTATTTTTCAAATCAGGTAAATATCAAGTTGACATTTTTAACTATGTGTTAATCATTGAGAAATCCTTTTGCAACTTCTGTCATTTTAAACCCTTGGAGGATCACATTTTTATTTCCTGTCTCTGATCTTCAGTACTAATTTCTCAATGTCATTCTCGGCAAGATACCTAATACCAAACTTTTCTTGTCCAGATTTCTAGGAGCTTCAGAAGAATTATAATACAAAGCAGAATACAAACAATGTTATATAATATGCTAATAAATATTAGAAGCAAAGACAAATGAGTGGGAAAATATTCACAGAGACGGTCCACTGGTGGTATTATGGAAGTACTGGATATTGAGGTACAGAGTAATAGTTAAGGCTCTTCAAATACACCAAGTTCAAACCTTGGCTCTCTACTCACTAACAATGCAATCTTGGGCTGACTTGGCTACTCTTACTCAGTTTCCTCATCTGAAAAATGGAAATGAGTCTCTCATACATGGGAGTGCTATATTAAGGGAGGAAAAAAAGCTATACTTGGAAAGCAGTAGGGAAAGGGTCAGAAATACAGTGAGCACAATAAAGCTATCATCATCATCATCATCATCATCATCATCATCATCATGTGTCTTGCTTCCAGACTTATTTTTGTAACTTAAAACATTTCAAGGACACACTTGCTTTTCTAATTCTGCCACTCAATTATTCTTGCAATCAAAAGTCATCTCTGGAACCATCCTTTTCTAGAACTTCTCTTTGGATTTTGATAATGAACTACTTTTGTCATTACCCTCGCAAATTCAGTGAGGTAGATAAGCAAATATAGTGTGCCTGAAAGTACTTTTTATACAGTTAAGTGCTACATATTACATTATTCCTATACCCCTGGCTGGGAAAACTGAGGCACAGAACAGGCCACTAATGTGGGTAATGTCACACAGTCCAGAGTTAAAAACCCAGTAAATGATGCTATTTGATCCTGAACTGTGTTTCACAAAAGCAGACATGGAGCCAACACACTACAATGGGCTCACTTCTGGAAAAGATGAAAATCGTCCTATGTACAAATTATTCACACAGTAATCAATATTCATTCACATACTTGCTTGTCATTATTTAAAATATTAAAATAATCCAGAGGTACTCAAAGCTGCTCCTCCTTTTATCTAAAGTAGCACAAATAGTTTCATTGAAAGCACATAAAACAAAACAAAAGAGTCAGCAAAACCTTTACAAGCCTTTTCAGAGCCTGGCACCATTTACATCACAAAGTTTAACAATTACGAGAAGTTGGAATGCTCACGTTTCATTACTAGCAGAACCAAGAATAAAGCATAGAATAATTTCCAGATGGTGTCTCCTTTTTTTGTACAGATTTTTCTATTTAACATTATTCTGAAAGGTTTAGTCATCTGAATACAGAGCTATAACAATTCTATGCAAGAATCTTGTTCTTGGATAAATAAAGACTCATATACTCCATTTACTGAGGTCCATAGCCATTAGAAAAAGGAAGCAAGAAAGAATAAAGCATGTGAAAGTCTCTTCTACAAACAGTACAATCAATCATTGGAAAAGAATATCGTTTGACTCCAAGTGAGTAGATTCTCCACAGACTATTTCTGACTTTTTCTAGTTATCAAATTTATACATTTTCTATGTCCACTTACATTTTAAAAAGTACAAAGATTTATAGAATCATATGTTTAAAAGCTTCAGAAAAACAGACTCACATACCCCTGCAACCAAGGGTACTGCTGATGAACATCAATAACACATGAAGAAAAACGGCACGGTGAGCCACAGGTTTATTCTGTTAGGACTCTAGCAAGACTCAGACGGGTCCAGCCTCTTAAAAGTGTTTGTTCCAGGAACTGTTTGTTCATAGGTCTGTCAAAATGCTCTTCCAGACCTAGATAACACAAGCATCCAAACTCTGAAATACCCACTTTTATATAAAGCAAAGCCAGCTCCAAATGGAAATGCCACTCAAATGCCTCAAAGCTATATTAAAAACAATACCCTAGAAAACTTATTTTTCAATTATGGAAAACCTATAAAAGAAGACAAAACAGTATAATAAACCTCCACATACCCGCTACCTAGTTTCAGTGATTTCCAACTCATAGTCAATCTTGTTCATCCATATGCCCACCTTCCCCAACCTAGATTATTTCAGAATAAAATGAAAGATACCATATTGTGTCATCCACAATTAGTCTGCATAAAACTTTAAAAGATAAGGATTCTTTGTAAAAATGAAAGTAACAATACCATTGTCACACTAATAGCAATTCCAGAATATCATCAAATACCCAGTCAGGTTCAAATTCTGCTCTACTGGGGAAGATGGAGGCAGCAGTAAACAGAAGAGAAGGCCATCATGGCTACTTATGCTTTGTTTTAAAACTTTGCCAGCACTTATGACACAGTATGGTCTAGTTTCCTGGACTCAAATAATTCCAAACATTACTGAGGATCCTCTTTCTCTTGCAGCCAAGATGCAATGTTCTTTACATGGAAGGGATACCACACCAGAATAAAATACAGGAAGCCATTTTTCTCACTAGGATTTTCATAATTAGGATTTTCCTAATTTCATGATTAGGAGGAAACTATTAAATGAATCCAAATCTACTAAATTTTGCCTATGCCTCAAGGACATTTTTTTTTAAGTTTCTCTTGAAAAAATTTCAGACTTACAAGTTGCAAAAATAATAAAGTGAGTTTCCCTGTATCCTTCAACCACCTTCCCCCAATAACATCTTACATAACAGAACTTTAGGAACCTGCTCCGATCAGGGCTCACACCTGTAATCCCAACACTTTGGGAGGCTGAGGCAGGCAGATCACTTGAGGTCAGGAGTTGAAGACCAGCCTGGCTAACATGGTAAAATCCCATCTCTACTAAAAATACAAAATTTAGCCGGTCGTGGTTGCATGTGCCTGTAATCCCAGCTACTCAGGAGGCTGAGGCAGCAGAATTGCTTGAACCCGTGAGGCAGAGGTTGCAGTGAGCCAAGATCATGCCACTGCACTCTAGCCTGGGAGACACAGAGCACTCCATCTCAAAAAAAAAAAAAAAAAAAAAAAAAAAGGGGGGGTTGAGAGGAGAAGAAAAGAACTTGTTTCAACCCATACATCTATGGCCATCTATGATCTTGAAGGGTGCCAAGATCATTCAATGGGGAAAGAAGAGTCTTCTCAAAAGATAGTGCTGGGACAACTGGATATCCACATGTAAAAGAATAAAGTTGGACCCTTACAACATATGTAAAAATTAACTCAAAATGGATAAAAAATCTCAATGTAAGAACTAAATCTATAAAACTTTTAGAAGAAATCACAGGGACAAGTCTTCATGACCTTGGATTTGGCCAATGATTCTTAAACATGACACAAATAACATGCAAAACAAAGGAAAAACAAATTAAACTTCATTAAAATTAAGAACTTTTGTACATCAAAGGACGCCATGAAGAAAGTAAAAAGATGACCCATAGAATGGAAAAAAATATTTGCAAATCATACATCTGATAAGAGACTTGTTTCTAGAATATATAAAGCATCTTTACAACTCAATAATAAAAAGATAATTTAAAAATAGGCAAAGAATCTGAATAGACATTTTTCCAAGGAAGATACACAAATGATTCAACAGTTACCATATGAACCAGCAATACCACTCAAAAATATATACCCAAGAGAAATGAAAATTTATATCTATATCAAAACTTCTACATAAACACTTATAGCAGCATTATTCGTAACAGCCAAAAGGTGGAAACAACCCAATGTCCGTTAGCTGAAGAATAAACAAAACACAGTATTTATATACAATGGAATATTATTGTCATGAATTGGAATCAAGTAACGATATGTGTCACATCCCGGAAAAAGCTTGAAGATACTAAACTAAGTGAAAGAAGTCAGTCACAAAAGATCACATATTATATATGTTACATGGCACAGCAACTTTCAGAAAGAGAGATTATCCAATGGGCCTAAACTAATCACATGAACCTTTTAAAAGCAGAGTTTTCTTTGGCTAGGGCCAGAGGGGATCAGAGACATACTCTAGCTGGCCCACAAGCAAACACCACACATATTGTGAGCGTCTATGGTAGCCACAGGGCAAGAAACAACACAGCCTCCATGAGCTTAGTGCAACCCCCAGATGACAGCTAGGAGAGAAACAGAGACCTCTGCCCTACGACAGCAAGGACATGAATTTTACCTATAACCAGTGAGCTTGGAAGAAGACTCCAAGCCCACAAGGGAATTAAGGTACCAGCTGCCATCTTGATTTCAGTCCAGTGAGACCCTGAGCAGAGAACCTAGCCCAGAGTTCTACCCTAAAGAAACTGGGATAGAATAAATTTGTGGTGTTTTAAGCCACTGAGTTTGTGGTAAGTTGTTTTGCAGCCACAGGGCTAATAGGAAAGCCTTACCTGTAGAGATAAACCTACCTGTAGAGATAAACCTACCTGTAGAGATAAACCTAAGTTTAGATAAAGATTCCCACTGCATGTCTTTCTTAGCCTCAGTTTTCTCATCTATGAAAAGGAGCCAAGTCTCTATTTCACACAGTTGATGAGAGGGGGAGTAGAGACAATGTACATAAAGGACTGAACACATGCTAAGTGCTCAGTAAATGGTAACTAATATGTTTTCCCACCCAGTGACAAGAGATGGTTCTGAGTATGTGGAAGTTAATCAAATGCTTTTTAAGCAAAAGAATCCTTACAAATCATTTCAAAGTCTAGTCCTACAATGTGACATTAGTAACAGTGGTTTCCACAATGGGGTTCCAAAGGCAATGTTAGGATGCCTAATTAACTTAACAAAAATTCAGTATAGGTAATGAGATACTGCATGTGAGTTAATTAGGTTAAACTACAACTCAAATGCGGTTGGCATTATATTCAGGAAGGCACTCCAGGGGTAGGCAGGTCATGTTCTAAGCATGATGCCCATACTCCAGAAAGACACACTGCAAATATTTCCACTATCCACGTTCATCAACACCAGGCCCTTTGCCGATTAGCAAAGTGAACGTCAGAGGTGGATTTGTGTGGGTGTGTGAGATGAATGGCTTCTTTGCTAGCAATATAAATGTGAGAAATGGGCCATCCCTGGTAAACTTAAACATATATTCAAATTATGAGAATTGGCTAAAATATTTTAGAAATGCCTCTACTCTTGTATGAATAAGGCTGTAGCCTTGATAGGCTTGTCCCCTAAGTGGACATGAGTCCAGCACAGTTGGAGGATTTCCAGTTGCTTGATGCTGACTATTAAAGATAACAGAACTATCCTCTGGAATGTTGTAATGTCTACAAGTATAATGTGAAAGTGTAATGTCTACACTTTCATACAAAGTGGTGATCAGAACAACTAAAAGAAGACAGCTGGGACTTTATCAAGTATACAGAGTAATGTCGCAGAAATATTTTGTGCCTACTGGCTGATATATATGGCTGTTAATCAATGTCTGTATGTGCAGCAGAATGTCTCAGACTTGCTTTTGCTTTAGTAGCAAAATCTCTCACCTCAAATAATTTGGCAGCTATCAAAATCCACCAGAAAAAAGCACCTAGGAGTTGTGTATAACCAAACTGGCTTAGGTCAGCTTACAACAGGTGGAAATGACTGAGAGCTGTTTGTGATATTATATTTTTTAAAAGAAAAAGACTCAAAATGTGCTCTTCGTAAGACTAACTAAAACATTATGTTTTTTGGCTTGAGCCAGGAATTACGCCAGCTTAGTAACTCTGTTAACTCTGGTGAACTGGAACTGCTCAGAGGATCTGATTGATAGTTAATGGGCAGTCACCGGTAATGCTTTTCTTTTATTTTTTTGCTGGAAGGAAAAAAAGTTAATTCAGACTTACCAGATAGTTTGGTAGGTATTTTTTTACATTATTAGAATAAAATAATGAGTTCCCTATTACTAAGTCAGTCAATCTTTTTCACTTTAGAGACAAGGAAACTGAGGCCTGGGACAGATCAATAATTTTTCTATGATATTCCTTTTAGAAATCAGACCTCCTGATGGTATCTGTTGTGCCTCTCCCTTGCAGCAGTCCTGGGCTGTGCCTCAATCAAAAGGCTCCACTGCCTCAACCTGCTGGGTTCAAGCCAGATCATTTAGCATCTTGAATTTTCCCACATTTCCATTGCTGAAGGCAAAAAGTTTATCAATCAGGCCCAAGAAGCTATTACTGTCTTCCCGAGATTTTTGAGCAAATTCTTCCTTGAAGTCTTTGTTATCAAATGGGTAACAAGGGGTTAATGAGATTAAAAACAAAACCCAGGTCCTGCTAATGAGTAACCCCTCAATTGTAAAGTTTTCACTCAATTAAGTGGTATCTATCTCTAAAATTACCTCAAGTAATTAACATAATGAGGAAGGGAAATGCGAGGTATTGTGAGGGACACAAAGATATTGATAGAACCATTAGGGTTGGAAGGCACAAGCTAAGGAAGTGACTAGGCCCTTATCTATGGGGTTCTAGAACACAATAAGTTGTAAATAGCCTGAAAGAAAGACAAAAGCTCCAACTCCCAGGGAATAAGGCAGCAGGAAAATACCCACACTTGGCATGTTGATGTTATCCAGAAAAGGCTAAACAAGGACTGTCCCATCCTCTTTCCCTTTTCAAGCAATAACTTCACCAGAAAAGTGATTCCCATCATTTGGAGTCACAAAACTAGCCATCTATATATCTTACTTTGTTCCTATCCCATGAGGCACAAAGAAACTCCAGCTTAGACATGGCACAATCACACAACTACTTTGACAGAGCTGGGCATGGACCTTGATCCTCTGACTCCACCAATCCATGTGATTCTGTGTTGAATTTTGCATCTTAGACCTGCTCCCATTTTCTCTACCATTCCCTGATATTGCCATAGTCCTGTACATGCATATATAAAAAAAAAAAGCAGACTTCCAATTACCTTGATTGAGAATAATAGGACATCAATGAGATAGTGGAAGACCATCTTGAATACTGAATGCCAGGACTTAAAATCTAGATGATGGGTTGATAGGTGCAGCAAACCACCATGGCACATATATACCTATGTAACTAACTTGTATATTCTGCACATGTATCCCAGAAGAAAAGAAGAAAAGAAGAAGAAGAAGAAGGAGGAGGAGGACGAGGAGGAGGAGGAGGAGGAGGAGGAGGAGGAGAAGGAGAAGGAGAAGGAGAAGGAGAAGGAGAAGGAGAAGGAGAAGGAGAAGAAGAAGAAGAAGAAGAAGAAGAAGAAGAAGAAGAAGAAGAAGAAGAGGAGGCAGCGGCAGAAGGAAGAAGCAGCAGCAGCAGCAGCAGCAGCAGCAGAAGCAGCAGCAGAAGCAGCAGCCGCAGCGGAGGAGGAGGAGGAGGAGGAGGAAGAGGAAGTCGTCATTGATTTTCATTGGAGAAGTAGCACAGAAATGTTTTCCATCCCCCTGTGTGCTGAGAGTATGTCTGCTGCGAGTATGTCTGCTGCTAGTATCTTAGAGGAAAGAAGTTAAGCACAGGTCATGAGCTGACAAATTACTACACTTAAGCTCTTCCCCCTGCTCCATAATGGATCCCTCTCACTGTAAGGAGATACAAACATTTAGAAAACACTAAACCAAACCAACACCTCCCAGGATCCTCTACAAAGGTTTCCTGGTTCAGTAAGGGAAGTCTGGAAGAGATCAAGTCATGTTCAAAGAGGATCACAAGCTGTGCTACCACAGGATTCTACTTTCCTTGCCTCTTAAGATCTAATCATTTCCTTTGTTTCCCAAGGAATACAACCATTACAGCCACAGGACTGCCAAGTTCAGTCAATGACATAGAGTAGGCAGGGCAGCTACCCTGGGGTGGTGGAATACACTTTTCAAGTATAAAAGGTTAAGCTAATAGGAGAAGGAAGAGTCATAGGGTAAAGGTGCTATACTGTCCAGGTCCCTCCTCCTGATGAGAAGCTCATGGTGGTGATGATCACAATTTTAATCTAAAGTTAATCATGTCATTCCTCATCTCAAGATTCCCCACAGGTTCCCCTTACCCTTACAATGGCCTTTAAAGCCCTAGTGATGCTCTTACTGTCTTCCTGCCCCACTCGCCTCCTTGCTATTCATCCCACTGGGCCAAGCTCTGCCCAGAGAATCCACATGGCAAACTCCTTTGTCTCCCTTGAGTTCTTGCTCAAGTATCATTTTCTCAATGAGGCCTCCAGTGACTATTTTATTTCATTGCAACCCCACAGCTCCCTGTCAACTCTCCCCTGTCCCACACTCACTTGATTCTCCTTTATTTCTTTTTTATTGAATAGTACTAGCCATTCTCCAACATATGATATCATTTATTTCCCAGTATTCATGATGTCTATTGTCTAGCTCTCCCCAATGGAATGCAATTGGAATGCAACCTCCATACAGAAATGGATTTTTGTCTGTTTTTATCACTGATGAATTAGTAGAACTAAAAAGTACCTAGCATCTAGTATACACTGAAAAACTATTTGCAGATCACTTCTTGGCCTTTGGCTAGGATCAAATGTAATAAATATTTGTTAAATAAATGAGATGTCATTCACTAACAATAACAGCAGCTAGCATTCAGTACCGACTATGTCTCAGATATAACAAGGGCTTTACCTGCTTCATATCATCACAAGCCCATGAAATAGGTACTAATAGCATCCCCAATTTACACGACAAAACTGAGGTTTAAATGACTTGAACAAGATCACATTGCTAGTAAGTGGAGAAGTCAGAATGAAAACCCAAGTCTGTCTAACTCCAGTTAATTGCAATGCTAAATTTCCTACTCCAGTTCCGCTAGACAAGTTTTGCAATTTTGTTTACTAGGAGGAACAGTTTAAAATACAAGAAACAATTGCTCCAGTAAATTCAGAGACAAGTCTCCAAAAAAATTTTCCCTAGAAATGTTTCTATATTATAAAATATGCTTCTATGGTATAGTAGAAAGAACAATAATACAAGGATAAAAACCTGGGTTCAGATTCAGACTCTTCCTCCTAACCAGCTCTGAGATCAATTTGTGAGTAATAAGCTAAACCAAGGGATAATGATGCCTATTGTGCAAGACTTTTTTAAGGATTAAATGAGATAATATTCATGAAAATGCATAATCGTGTCTGGCTCATTACTTGGTCATTCCTTCTTTCCAATGTGACAGCCTCACTGACAGGGTCTCATAAATGAGTAAACATTTACTAAGCACCTAGTGTGTGCCAGGCACTATGCCAGGTGTTTTGTTTATGAACACTGTAAGCTGGTCTGTTACGCAGTAAGACAGGTTCCAAGTCTAGAGATGAGGCAGATCAGCAAAACAGCTGTTCTAGAAACACATGAGAAATGCTACTGCAAGTTATGTACTGAACATCATACGATGCAATGCTGACATTAAATGCTGAAATTGCTTGCTTTGGCTAAAATGAGAATGGAGAGAGAGCGATAACCGACTGCAGAATCACCAGGAAAAAAAAGAAAACGTTAAACGGACAGGTATATTCAGAATTGGGACTACATTGCTGAAGAACAATCCATGTTACATTGTCCTTAACTTAAACTAATTTGAAAATGTTCCATATTGGTCTAGTTTACGTGCTACTTATCAAGAAAAAGACTACTTGAATAAACAAGTATTTTTTTCAGACATTTGCAACCTATATATGAAAATCCTATTCACAATCTCTTCTACCACTTCCTTTCCAAACTATGAAGCATACCCTGAATTCCAAAAATGAAAGTATCTGATAATCTCAAATTTTATACATGCCTTAAGTTTAGGAATTAGATAGAGCTAGGTAAAAGAAGGAGTCAGTCAGTGCCCTTCCCAATGTTTAAAATTAATACCAAGAGTTGAAACCATGAATCCCACCCACTTTTCTATAATCATAGAAAGATTAGCATGTTAGTTTAATTTCTGCACACCACTTCAGACCACCTGCATCCCCAAATAGTGTCAGATAACAGGCCTTTCTTCATACATTAATTTTACATTACCCTCTCTCCCAGGCAGCTAGGGAGCTAACAAGCAGTCCCTGTGGCTCAATCTGAACAGAATTGGCATGCATTCAGGCAGCACAACTACAGCTGTTGCATAATAGCATTTCTCATGTGAGGAAGCCATATCAACACAAATACTAATAGTCAAAATGATTTAAGAAGGGAAAAAATGCTTTGAGAGATTTTGAATTTGCAAGGATAGGAATTCATTTTCATTATTAATTGCATATGTTTATATTCTAAAGAACCCGAACAAATGTCACACCAATCATACTGGAAACACATCTGGGTTGAGGAGGCTCTTAGGGTAATTTAAATTCAGCCTCTTGCACAAAGTAGTAGGGTCTGTATTATTTCTTGTCTGTTTTTGTTACAACCTGAACATAACTTCCACAGCTCCCCAATTCTGTTTCCCAAAGGACACTCCAAAGCAATTATTTTTTGTAAGTATCTGGTTCAATTAAAATTAGTAGAAATTGCTAAATAGTTACCATAAATGGAGATTCGGGATTTGCTGGAAGGAAAATCTAAGAATTAATACCATTAGGATTAATCTAGATCCAAAATTTTTACTTTTCTATGCCATAAGCATATATATTTATTTCCCTCTGTGTGTATTTTCCTCCTAAATCATCCAGTACTGTACGTAATATGACCAAAATCACATGGATGGCAGCATACCAATGAGGAGATTTGGAGATTACACATAGTCAAGATGTCTCTATTATGACCAAGGAGGCAAACAGGAGCTCTGGAACCTAGAAACTAGTCAACTTTGCTTCTTTCTCAGCATATTATAGAATAGGTTATTTAATTATAATTACTAAGAACAAATTTGGATTCTGTAAGAACAAATCAGGTCAAATTATGCCACTTAATTTAATATACGGGTAGAAATTGTATGAATTAATACATAACTTGATTTCACCAAGGCATTTGACAAAGTATTGCATGTTCCATTCTTGAGAACAAGAAGGCACACTGAGCTAGACTGTCAGACTTGAAACTTTGACACCATCATAAAAAGCTAAACTACTGCTGGAGACTAAAAAGAATATAAATAGGAGTTATCACATAGCTTTGCTGCTGTGGTAAATACCAATGATCCTATGGTCAACTATGCATCTAACTTGGCTGCCTACAACTACATTCCTCCCCCACTGCCCAGTTCAGTTTTTCAAAACCTAGAAGTGAAACCTAGGAATTCCTTCCTTACAATGTTAAAGCTAAAAGACTTTTATATTGAGCTACAAAAAAGAAAACTCACAGTCAAGCTGGCAAGAGTCCTTTTTAACTAGATAGCCATATGGACACCTCTTGAAAAAAGCCATATGGTTAGACTTGTTATTTTTGGCCTCTTTAACTCCTTTAACTCCTTTCTTGTATATAGAGGCCTCCAGTTATTACCAACAAGTGATAAATCACTCTGAATTTCCAAGGCCACAAAAAGCATTCATTGGCAACCATTCCAGGTTTCACTTTTAGCTGAAGACCCCGGAGAATTCTTAACTTAGGGATGTTCACAGTTTCCAAAATGTTATTTTATTTAGAGCAACACTTCAGATCTAAACTTTATCTTGATAGCTAAGGTTCAAACAGAGAAAGTAAAACATGATGGAAATGAATTGTATAAAGTATGAAGGAACATACCAATTTAACTTTTCCTCCAATTGTTTAAGAGACAGGATGAGAGAAACGTCCCTCCTAAAAAGATTATCTGGAACAGAAGCTGCAAACTGGCAACCTAATTTAATCTGCGTAGGTGTTTTGTTTGACTCACATATGTTGTTGGTTTAAATTGAGTTAATGTTTAAAATTCAGGAAATTTCACATTTTATAAAAATCTGAATTTCCAACATCTTTTGAAAAACTAGAAGATCTGGCATCCCCAGACGAACATTCCTGCTGCCAACAAGTGGCTTCCATTGAACAGCAACTGTTTCCTTTAGGTGGCTCCTACCATCTCCAGTTCTGTCATAGGCATTCAACGCCTAGCTACTTCACTCATTTCCATTTCCTGACTGCCAGCCCATTAAAAGACTAGAAATTAAGCACTCTTTCCTTTGAGTCTTTTTCATTGCTACCATTCCTGGTAAGATGCAACTCAAAGGTCAAATGCCTTGTGTTTGAAATACCTCCTGAATCTTACAGATTTATCAAATTCTACTTATATCACTTCCCCCTACCATAGCTGCTGGGAAGCAAAGATACCCTTACACATAGTTACTGCCTCCTTTTTTCCATGGCACTCAGCACACTGCTTTACATAAAGCAGATATTTAATAAAATGTCTAGTAGTTATCTTACAGCTCTATGGCTTACAGCAGCCTTTCAACATAAAACAATGTTTCATCTTAGAACAGTATTTCTCAATTGGGGATGATTTAGCTTGGAGGAAGTTACTGCTGGTGTCTAGTGGGTAGAGGCCAGAGAGGTTGTTAAACATCCTAAAATGCACAGGACAGCCTCCTCCCCTGCCATCATCACATGTCATTTGTGTTAAGGTTGGGAAAACCTGACTTAGAATGACTCAGATGAACACAGAAATATTGCTGAGGGAAGAAATTAATGTGGTTTACTCAAAGTAACCCAGCTTGCAATAGAATCAAGATTTGAACTCTGGTGGCAGGCTGTCAGAATGTGACAACAGAAATGGAAAATAGAAAAACAGAACAAGGATGGAAATGTGTACCTCTGTTTGGCATGAACTTGTGTAAAAATATCCAGAGGTCAGAGATTAACATTCACTAATATAAAGTGTATCTTACCTTTTGTAAAATAAATAGCCTGATTATGAAAGAGTCCAGAAGTCACTTAAATGGTGGCAGAAAAAAACTTAACCACATATCAAGCTTATCACATGTATATACTGAAAAACAAAGTTCTACTCCCCAAAAGACTTTTGTGTAGCTATTCAAAACAAATACATGAAGTGACAACTAATCCATGTGCTGATGAGCAGAGAATACAAATGACTGAAATAACAGTTTCAAATGAAAATTACTCTTTAGGAGAAAGAAAAGAGGAAGGTACAGCAACATGAAGAGTGGAAATGTTGAATTTAGCCTGAAATTGGCAGGGATGTGTGTGTCCCTAGCCACACCTGCAGACTGTTATTTTGTCTTAGTTACTCCAGTTGGCCTGCAGTAGCCTCTCTCCATTCAAAGTAGAGGAGGAACAGCAGCAAATGTTAAAAGGGGAAGAGCAGAAGTTGAATCATTTGCCCTTGAAACCTAGGGGCATCTGCTTCTTTTTTTTTTTTTTTTTTTTTTTTTTTGAGACAGAGGTCTCACTCTGTCACCCAGGCTGGCGTGCAGTGATGTGATCTCAGCTCATTGCAACCTCTGCCACCTGCATTCAAGACATTCTTGTGCCTCAGCCTCAGCTGGAATTACAGGTGTGCACCACCATGATCGGCTAATTTTTCTGTTTTTTGTAGAGATGTGGTTTTACCATGTGGGCTGGGCTGGTCTCAAACTCCTGACCTCAGGTGATCCACCCGCCTTGGCTTCCCAAAGTGCTGGGATTATGGGCTTGAGCCACCATGCCCAGCCCTGCTTGCTTTTTCTGTGACCGTCAGGCAGGTCCCTCAGTTTCTAAGATCTAGAAAGTGTGAATAATAATTTCTAACTCGTAGAGTTATGGAAAATAATAACAATCAGTAACTTTATATATAAAACCTTATTAAAAAGTCTTACTATACACGCCAGTGACTATGCCAAATGCTTTATCTCATCTGACTCGCATATCAACACTGTGAGGTGGCCACCATGTTCGGATGAGAAAAGGACACAGCTGATAAGCTGAGAAAGGCCATTTCAAGTTCAAACGAAGGCAACTGTATTCTAGAGCTGGGGTTCACAACCACTTTGCTGCCCAGCTTTCCCAATTCAAAGTGCTAATTATTGCTTTGTAAACTTGGAGCCAAAGGAAATCCTGGGGTTCACAGGGAATAATTTCCTCGTGGCCAGAGCTAAACACAGATGGAACAGATTGTCTTCTGCAGTAAGACACTCCCCATCATTGTAGCGGGAAGAGGCTGAGTGACCACTTGGAGATGTTGGAGACAGAGATGAGCCGGAGCGGGTGGTGAGCTCTACTTCTCTAAGGTCCATTCTAATTTTGCAATTTTATAATTCTTTGTCTGAACTCTAGATTTTCTAATAACCTGTCTCTGGAATCTGATGGTTGTTTATTTTCCGAGGCAATTCCTACTCCTTTCTCTGGTCTTTCTTCCACTTCTTTATTTTCTCATGATCCTAGTATGCTATAATGGAAAGAACCAAGGCTGTGAAATATAAAAGCCCTGGATGTGAATGTTCAATCTCCCTTACAATAGTTAATTGATACTTGAGAAGGTACTAAGACTTCCTCTCATGAGGATTTCCTCATCTATAAAATAAGAGGAAGTAACATCAAATGAGAAAAAAACAGATTAAAGTACACTGCCTGCTCTACAGCAGAAGTACGATTAGTCTCCTTCATTTGCAAACCTACTACATACCATACTCTATCTGCTTTAATGTCCTATACCTGTAGAGATCTTAGGTACACTAAAAATAAGCACAGTTCAAAATATCTATGATCTAAAAGGCATTTTACCTGCCACATAGATATCAGCAAAAGGAAAATGAATTCTCCACTACAAGGACCAGAACCATTACCAAATCCAGTGGACTTTGACACTCTAAATCCCAATGTACCCACAGTCATATTAATCCCATAGATATTCCCCTCATTACAACCTCCAGGAATAACAATTATAGGTGCTTGAACTTTCAAGGACCCACAGCGCTCCAATATGCAACATCTTACTTAAATCATACCACAATCTTGAGAGAGATTTACAGGAGCACTCGGCATGGTCTGCATGTATCTGAATCTTTGTCCCAGTGAGCCAATCTCTCTGGCAATTTCTGGTTTTAGCAATTTAAAAATTGTGCAAGCCTGGATAATGACCACCAGAAAAACAAAATAACAAGACAGAAATGAACTTAATCAGAAAAAAAGATTTATTAGAAAGACATTAGAAACACAACAAGAGGCAGAAACTTAGTGGTTAGGTAGTTGAGAACATCGCCTAGGAGATCAAGTCACCTAAAGAGCCTCGCTGAAAGGTGACTGAATACCTGGCTGTTCTGTCGTCACTGGACTCTCTTTTTTCTCCATAACCTTAAAATTATTGGCTGTCCCATTTCTATTGCTGCCTAATGCTCAAAGTCCCAGGTAATAGTCTTTAATGGCCTAGTGTATGTAACACACATGCTGCCCCAGCTGCCATGGCAGGAGAGAGGATCACTTGCCTTCCCCTGTAGCTCCCACCAGCTCCTACAGCCGAAAGGGTGCAATGATGCAAGTCAGCTGAAACAGCAATAAGTGTCCGAAACTTCACTGAATCTTCATCTTAATGCTGTTGGAGCAATTCTACTTTACCTCCCCATTCCTTTTTTGTGACAAGAGAAGATACTGATTTGCTCAGGTTCACGCAACTGGTCACGTACCAGCACTGAGAATCCACCCGAGGCTCCTGGTTCTTGACTCCCATTAAAATTTTCCTTTAAAAGCAGTTTTAACTAGTACTCTAAGTCACCTTAAATATTGGTTTTATATGAATGTTATAATCTCTCTTCGGTATTCTATCGTAAATGTGAAATGTATGTATGTGGGACATGTTCTATCTGGGTTGCCAGTTTTCAGCATTTAAAAAATATGTTTTTCTGAAAGGTACTACTTCTTCCTAATCCTAAACTGAAAAATCTTAACAGTAATCATGCAAGACAAAATACATCTAAGAGTATTCATTTGAGAATCATTGTCTCTGCTATGTCTTAGATAAATCTCTCCTATTGTTAATAAACTGAGAAAGGATGCAAATGTCACAACATTAAAATAGGTATCTAGATTAGGTTTTGAAAAATATCATAAAATCCACCTCACAGTCTTAATTTTGCATTGATATATAATGTTGTAGTGTTTTCCTTCTATCCTTGGAGATTTAACAAAACTTCTCTACTTTAAAAGCACCCTAGGGCTGATTTCATGGTCAAAGAAAATAAAGACTTATAAAATTACTGAATAACTTGAGCGTTTGACCCTAAAATCCTTTTCCTTCCTACCGTTTTCTTAAGCCAAGAAAGACAAATAACTATCAAGCTGTTCATCTTTAGTTGATTCAAATACACCTTTTTAATAACAAGTGGCTGAAGCCAAAGAAAGGATTAAAGATGGTGCTCTTTCATCAATTCCTTATTACGGCCTGGGATTTACTTTGCAATTAGTTCCTCCTGGGCAGAGCTGAAGCCCAGTGAACTTGTTATTACCAAGTCTGGAGATGTCTACAAAATGAAAACTCCACACTTGCTACAAGGGGCGGGTACCACAGGCATGAGAGGTGCCAAGGTAGAGGGAGTTATATAGGGCCTTTTGCTAATGACAGTTCAAAGAGATGAGCAGCCCCAACCCTCAGAAATAAAAGCAGAGAGGATTTTTCATCCATACTCACAGTTAGGAACCAGGCAACAGAGAAAGAAAGAGTATGAACTTCATTAAATTTTCAGTCCTGTTGCCCTGTTGCTTTTGCTCTTATAATTAGCAATAAAAGCCTTAAAGGAAAAAAAAAAATTCCCTTTGTGCTTGTCTTCTGGGCAGCTAAAATGAGGGGAGTAGCAGCCAATCACAGAAAGAGGAGAATCCTGGGGGTGGGGAATGGCAGGAGACACCAAAGAAAAGAAAATGCCTGGGAGCCCTGGGCCTTTTTCAAAGATAAAAAGATGAACTAGGGAGGCAACTTATCCAGACTGCAGAAGTTGTCTTGGGCTTCAGAGTAATAAACAGCCTGCGGCGGTAAACCAGTGTCAGACCTGGGAGTTTCTTAACAGAAGACTGAGTATGGTTCTCTAAATGCGGTACATCTCTATCTTCCTTAGCCCTCTCACTCTCAGGCTTAGTGAGAGAACAACTTAGGGACTGAGGAGGAACATATCTAAGGGTAGCAGGTGTTTAACGTCAATCACTGAAACAAGTTTTCCAGAACAGACCCAACTCATATGTGCTTTGCCTGGCAGGTCCGTTTCATGTAAGGTAGGCATGATTATCCCCATTTTACACGTGAGGAAATTGAGGTTTAGACAGATAAATTTGTGAATCCAAGGTCACACACACACAAAAAGACCATATGCTCTCATAGCCCCTGCTAAATCCAGTGCTATTTCTTCTACCAGAAGCTCTCACCCACCTTCACACTAGCATTTGTGTAGTGCTTTACACTTAATTCAAGAATACCTCTCCAGGCATTCTCATGTAATTCCTATAAAAACACATCAGGGGCCGGGCGCGGTGGCTCACACCTGTAATCCCAGCACTTTGGGAGGCCGAGACAGGCGGATCACGAGGTCAGGAGATCGAGACCATCCTGGCTAACACAGTGAAACCCCGTCTCTACTAAAAATACAAAAAATTAGCCGGGCGCGGTGGCGGGCGCCTGTAGTCCCAGCTACTCCCAGCTACTCAGGAGGCTGAGGCAGGAGAATGGTGTGAACCCGAGAGGCGGAGCTTGCAGTGAGCCGAGATCCAGCCACTGTACTCTAGCCTGGGCGACAGAGAGACTCCGTCTCAAAAACACACACACACACACACACACACACACACATCAGGAAGGTGATATGGTTTGGATTTGTGTCCCCGCCCAAATCTCATGTAGAACTGTAAACCTCAATGTTGGAAGAGGGAGGGGCCTCGTGGGAAGTGATTGGATCATGGGGTGGATTTCCCCTTGCTGTTCTCATGATAATGACTGAGTTCTTACAAAATCTTGTTGTTTAAAAGCGTGTAGCATCTCCCCCTTCTCTCTCTTGTCCTCCTGCTCTGGCCATGTGATGATGTGCCTGCTTTGCCCCTCGCCTTCCACCACGGTTTTAAGTTTCCCGAGGCCTCCTCAGCCATGTTTTCTGTACAGCCTATGAAACCCTGAGCCAATTAAACCACTTTTCTTTATAAATTACCCAGTGTCAGATATTTCTTTACAGCAGTGTGAGAATGGACTAATACAGAAGGAGATGAGATACATTCATTTTTCTATTTTAAGATTTAAAGATGAGGACATGGAGGCCCCAACTTTAAATTATTTGCCTAGGCAACATACTGGTGGTTTGAACTCAAGTCTTCTGACCCCTAAAGGTGTATTTTTTCGGCTAAATTTCACATTTTGACAAATCAAAAGAAGCTATTTTCTGTCTGCAGCTGAATTTCCATTCTCACTCTCAGCTCCTGAAAGCTTATTCTTACTTTTGAGTTTCCACATTCCCTATCTCCTGGACTGTCTGCGGATTCCTACTCCAATTCTCCCATTTTCCTGCCCCTGCTTCTTCCGTGGAGGCTTTAGAGCCCATGCTCCACATCTACCTATGCAAGATGTTCTTTTTCCACCCCAGAAAGTAAGATAACAACAACATCAATGAAAGTAAAAACATCACCTTTCATCTCAGCATTAACCAGGCAGCTCACTAGCTCAACTCAATTGGCATATGCTGTAGTCTCAACTGTGGCCTCAAACTCAAGGACAAAGCAAAGATGGGTAGGTAGGGCAGTCCCTGACTCCAGGGAATGTATAACATAGTGGGCCAGGCAGAAGTGATACAACTAACTATAACGCAAGACTCCAGTAAGTAGTACCATGGAGGCACGAAAAGTAGAGTAAAAGGAACCCTTTCTAGTTGGGAGAAATGAGGGGAGGTTCTGTGGAGGCAGCTATGATCCTAAAGTCAGTGTCCTGGTCCTATCCTAATACATCAAGAACAACCTTCAAAATATGATGTGTGAAACACATACTAATTTACAAGTCATGAACTTCGAAGGCCTTTTTCCTCGGGACCTCAAAATATTCACATCTCACAAGAGATGATAGAGTTTACTATTAATCTCATTTTATAGGTAAGTTGAAATCCTTACCTAACAAGTCACAAAAAGAACTGAAAAGCAAATTCAGCTCCTATCTACCAAAGGTTTTCAATGACTTTACAACTACAGGTTCCTAACTGTTCCAAAAAAACATGCTTTAATGAGGGAGCTGCTTGAACAAAAAGAACAGGCAATTTGATGTATTATACAGAAAAACGCAGTGAAAATACCAAACAGCTTTAACTGTATTTAAAACAATTTTCTAGGTACTCTTTGAACATCTTCTCTAAACTATCACCGTTGAGTACTGGGCAAGAACAAAACCACGACACAAGATACACCAGATACTTTTCATAAGAGTCACCTCCTCTAAATCTTTCTTGACACATCCACTTCACCCCAACTAGGAAAAAAAACCACGCACTTTCTCTCAGTATACCCACTACAACCTGCCTGATTTTGACTCCTAGCTCTGCTGTCATGAGCATGTAGCTCTGAGTCATTTTATCTCTGTCCCTCCATAACCCTCCTCTGCATTAAAATAACAGTACTTACCTCATTGGTGGTTGGGAAGATCAAACAAAGTAATACACATAAACTGTTTGGAACACTGCCAGACACCTAGAGAGCATTAATAGGTCGTCGTTGGGTGTGGTGGTGAGGATTACACAAGATAATGCAGGAAAAAGTATTTAGCACTTAGCAAGTGCTCAACCAATGATGGTTCTATCACCTGTCTGCATCCCTGAAGAACTCTGGCCTCTCTGAATTTTTTATTTCTAGAGCCCAGCAAAACGCCAAGCACAGCGGAAGTGCTTATTAAAAGTTCAATGAATGTGTGGCAGGTGTCAGTCCAGTCTGACACGTGAAGACCATCGGCAGCTCCTGGTCAGCCTTGCTCGCACCTGGCATTTAAGAAGGCGTGCAGACTGCAATGACAGGGCAGTGCCTCCACACACCATCGGATTTTGCGTGGGGCTACCATTTCAACCTTGGTTGAAAAGAACAAAATGCAGGCCAAGGCAGGCAGGTGGAAGTGGAAGGGATGTGGAGGTGGCGACCCGGGGTTTGCAGGGCAAGAGGAGCTGAAGGGGCAGGAGAGGTGTCGGCGTGGAAGACAAAGGGAAGAACGGCGAGGGGAGAGACTAGCTGGCGGCCGGGGCGAAGAGGAGGACCCGGCGGGGCGGGGCCAGGCGCGAGGCGGAGGAACAAAGAGCCGCTTCGCGAGCCGCGGGGTCCTGGAGGCCGGCAGGAGGGTCAGGGAGAAGGCTGACCCGGGAAGGAGGGCGCCGGGAAGACGGGGCGGGGCGCAGCCAAGAGCGGGAGGGGCGGCGGGGTCCAGGGGGGAAGGTTGGGCGTGGATGGGGTGCGCCCAGGGAGGGGGAAGAGGTGAGGGCGTCAGGGTTCGCCCAGAGAGAGGGAGCGATCGGCGGGGTAGGGTGGCCCAGGAAAGGGGCCAGGAGTGGCGGGGTGGGGTGTGCCCCAGAGGGGGCGGGGCGCGGCCCGGGGGCGGGGAGGTCCGGTCTGGCTACAGCGATTTTATGCACCTAATCAGGCCCTTGAGCTGAGCGCCTTCGGCGAGCCGCTCTCCGAGGCCCAGGAAAGCCCGCAGCCTCCAAGGGTGCAGCAGGAGGAATGTCCCCTACTCTCCCCTCCCTTCCAGACCTCGCAGCATAGTCATAGTTGCAAGATAAGCAATAAGGAGACAGCCACCCTGACAGTAATGCCTGTGGCACCCGGGGCTGAGCAGGTACCAGTACGGGGGCTCCCCAGTGGCTCTTCACTGCCCTCGTGTATCTTGTTCCTTTCCATCTGCACTGGGGCTGGTGGCCTTGGGAAAACAAAAGCAGTTCCTGCACGGTCATCCAGAGCTTAAAATTGGGTGGTGGTTTAATAAAAAGTTACCTCTAGTTTCACACCAAGTGAGATGCCAGTTTAGAAGAAATCTGAACTACATCCAGAAAAGAAATGTTCTTCTGGGTGAGGAAGAAAAAAAGTTCTTTCCAGAAAAAAGTTTGGAAATCTTGGTTTCAAAGACTGCTCTTATCAATATCAAAATATCAATTCATGGAAATGAAACTATAAACAAAAACTATCACCATTTCTTGAACAGCCACTGTGTGCTCCTGGTGTACATCCTCGCACCTTGTCTTCACAATCCATTCAAACATCTGATCAGTGTCTCAATCAGATAGGCATAGCGCTACACTGCGGGCTTTGTAAAAGGGTTGGAGGGAGGTCCCAGGCCTCACAGAACTTGCCGTCCACCTCAAAGTAGGTACAATTTGCAAAGGAGGGGATTTACAACGGGTACGTTGCCCATGAGTATCTTCAGGTCAGTATATCTTTCCATTATACCATAGTGGAAGATATACTTATTTATATCTTCCTAACTATTGTAGAATTTCAGTCTTAACATCTGTTTCTACTCCCTTGCTTAGGAAAGCAAAATGAAACCAAGCAGAGGTACCTATATACAAAATGAAAGAATTAAACCCAACAGGTAAATCCAACTAATGGAAAACTGACGATAGAATTCTGGTACACCCAAAAGAGAAAGGTTGAGACTTGCTAGAAAAGTCATTAAGTCAAAGACCGTGTTCCTCAAGAAACAGTTCTAATGTATGCTATTAAGTTCCAGTGATTAAATGTGTCACATTTAAGTAAAATAGGTGTCTTCTCCTTTTAAGACATTTTCAGCAGCTGGGTGCGATGGCTCATGCCTGTAATCCCAGCACTTTGGGAAGACAAGGCAGGTGGGATGGTTTGAGCTCAGGAGTTTGAGATCAGCCTGGGCAACATGACAAAACCCCATGTCTACAAAAAAATACAAAAATTAGCCAGGCATGGTAGCACACTCCAGTAGTCCTAGCTACTTGGGAGCCTGAGGTGGGAGGATCGCTAGAGGCCAGGAGGTGGGGGTTACAGTGAGCTATGATCGCACCACTGCACTCCAGCCTTGGTGACAGAGACCCTGTCTCAAAAAAATAAACATATTTTCACCTTTTCATGTGTCTCTCCATTGTGCCCATCAGGGTTACCTTTATTTTAGAAGAGGTCAGTGCTTGTCCTACATTTCCAAAGTAGGCAGAACAACAAGAGCTATTATATAAGGACTATCCCCAACCTCTTCACTTACAAAAGAAAGGGAAACAGTGTCACAGGTCACTATGCTGATGGCTAGCAAGGCCTGGAATTGAGCCCAAAACAATGATCTCCCCAATAGTATACTGGAAGTTTTACCCATTAGTCTAACAAACCCCTGGCTTATTCACATTTAATTCTCTAAAGAATCTCTACAAAATATAAACAATTGGAACCTACATTTATGTATGTATGGGGGGACTCATCAGTAAAAACACTTCTAACCGTATGCCTCAAATTGTTTAACATGAGTTAAACAAAACTTTTTCATCCTTCTAACAAAACTCTTCAGGTCTACCCACCATGCTACACAGTGACACATCTGAAAATGTTGACTGAAAAAGTAATCTAGCAAGTACTCTCTTTATTCCCCATGTAAGAATTCATCTTAAAAATATGAAATCATACTTTGTATGAACAAAGATGATTTCTTTTTTTTTTGAGACGGAGTCTTGCTCTGTCACCCAAACTGGAGTGCAGTGGCCGGATCTCAGCTCACTGCAAGCTCCGCCTTTCGGGTTCACGCCATTCTCCTGCCTCAGCCTCCCGAGTAGCTGGGACTACAGGCGCCCACCATCTTGCCCGGCTAGTTTTTTGTATTTTTTAGTAGAGACGGGGTTTCACCGGGTTAGCCAGGATGGTCTCGATCTCCTGACCTTGTGATCCGCCCGTCTCAGCCTCCCAAAGTGCTGGGATTACAGGCTTGAGCCACAGCGCCCGGCCTACAAAGATGATTTCTAAAAGGCATCATTTAGTATCTTGGCTCTGGAAATTTTTGGAGTTTTTTTTTGTTTGTTTGTTTGTTTTTTGTTTTTTTTTTTTTTTTTTTTTGCTTTTCCACATAAATATATTCTGTATTTTCTCTAAAGTAAACCAGTGCTTTGACAGATTTTAGATTTTTCCCCTTAACTAAAGGCATTATTCAATTTCAATGTCCTTGGAGTGTTTTATCTGGGGATTAGACAACTGTACCAAAACACAGCTGTTCCAGTTTTTTCTCCTTTATTTTTCACATTAAAAAACTCCCACTATCAGGCAGTCCAATTAGTTACTCACTATCAAAAGCCGGCTTTGGTCTTTCATCTTCTGGAAAACTGGATCCAAGTGACAGGGTGTCATGGAAACTGTATCTTGGGTCATTTCCTGTTTCAATTGTTTAACCACAAAAAAAAAGTTCGGCTCTATCAGATGGAAATTAATGAATACTTGCTGTTGCCTTTTGAAGAGCATGCAACTAAATAAAAAAAGTAATTATCCATTTTGACCAAGTTTTTCCAGCAACACCAGGGAATACAGGGAGATCAATGCACCCAAAATAGGAAAAGAAAAATACTTTGATGCAATGAACCAAAGCTTTTTTCCATTCAGTTTCCATAGTTCAGTGGTCAGTTTTAAGGCTGCCACTTGAGTTTGGGAAATGTAACTATAGGTTATGTGGTTTTAATTGCAGTTAACTTTATTCATACTCTTCTAGTTACCACAAATTTTCAACCACTGCTCACCTACTTCACCTAAATTTTGACATTAATTAGACAAAGTTGGTATTTTCCTTTTTAACCTGAAATTCCCCCAGGATAAGAGAATGTGCAATAGAAACAAAAATTGTAATCTAAAAATATTTTATGCTGTACCTATTATCTGAAAACAACACACATGCATATGCACACACACACACATACATGCATGCACACACACATACACACACACACAGAGGGACAAGTAGAGTTTAAAGCCTACAAGCAATACTAGGCAGGCACATGTGTTTTTTAGGAAATGAAGTCCTGGCTGGAATTCAATAATAATGAGCCCCTTAGTGATCTAATGTACACCAGTGTACATTATGGATGGAAACAAGAGTGCCAGACAGGACAATGGGGAACTCAAACAGTGTTTAATATGTTTCAGCTCTGTCTAAATAACTGTTGGCAAAAAATGTGGAAACAATACAACAAATCAATTTTAGGGCTCAGGAGGATTTGCTCAAATAAGACAGCTATGAAGTGTACATTACAGGATAAGTTCACAGCTCCATTCTGGGAAAGGCATCTACTCCCAATATTTTCTGTCCTGTTTAAGTTGTTATATGCCTTCTCTATTCAAAACAAGGAAAAATCTCTGTTGCTTCTTTTCCTTAGCCTTTGAAAACAACAACAACAACAACAACAACTGGGAAAACATCCAAAAACAATTAACCTTAAATATTATGTAAAGTAAAGCTAAGTCTTCTATCATATCCAACTTGCTGTTGGGGAATTTTTTTTTCTTTTAATTGTACTTTAAGTTCTAGGGTACATGTGCACAACGTGCAGGTTTGTTACATATGTATACACATGCCATGTTGGTGTGCTGCACCCATTAACTCGTCATTTACATTAGGTATATCTCCTAATGCTATCCCTTCCCCCTCCCCCAACCTCACAGGGAACATCACACACCGGGACCTGTTGGGGAATTTCTATCGAGAAGAAAGTGAAGGGGGAAAAAAGAACACCTTTCAGTAATGACACCTGAGTTCTAGACCTTTTACCTGTCATTTAGTTACTCTGCTTATTTAATAGGTGCCAGCAAAGAGGCATCTAGGCCAGGCTTAAATCTACGCATAAGCCCCTAAAAGATCAACTGTGTTGTATTCAAAGTGAGATGGAGCTGATGATTTTCAAGTGGAAGTCACTTCCATTTCTTTTTCATCAGCCTTGGAAGAAAGTGGAATAGCCATCCTTCTACACCTTGCAGGGAGAAAGTCCCTAATTTGGGAGAAAGGTACTGGTAAGTAATATTTCCAGGTGTTTGTATTGCACTTACTATTGTTTGGTGTTCTTGTGCACAAAAACACCAGAAGTCGAAGTAATTTCACCAGAAGCAGTTTTTGCCAGAAGTAGATGTAATTTCTAGAAACCATTCAGATAGTATTTTCTTACAGAAAAAGTAGTTAAACTATGAAATTAACCGCTGAAGGCATCAACACAAAAAGGCATAAATCAGTTCAAAGAGGTGAACGTAGACTAAAATAAATCCAAGAATACAGCTGACAATCTGACTGGAAGGCCTCTGGTCATGATGAGTGAAGTTGGTTTTATCCCAAGAGAAATGATACATAAAATAAAGATAGAGCTGGTAGAGGGAGAGGTTGTGAACTCCAAGAGAGGCAAGAAATACAGTCAGTGTATCAAAATCACTTTATTATTCTGGCTATAACTATTTTTCTTTTCACTTATTTCCTAGAAAATATAATGGTAGTAAGTTTGTTGCACTTTCCTCTTAATTTCTTCTTTATTTAATAAAATGCAGGAGGAGGGAATAGAGAATCTTTATTTGCAAGAAATAGCTTAATTATATAAGAATTATAATAAACTCTATCTGCATAGCAATAGGTTAAAATAGGTTAATTTTCTCTCTCTCTCTCTCTTTTTTTTTTGAGACAGAGTCTCCCTGTGTCACCCAGCTGGAGTGCAATGGCATAATCCCGGCTCACTGTGACCTCCGCCTCATAGATTCAAGCAATTCTCCTGCTTCAGCCTCCCAAGTAGCTGGGATTATAGGCACTTGCCACCAGGCACAGGTACTTTTTTGTATTTTTAGTAGAGACGGGATTTCACCATGTTGGCCAAGCTGGTCTCGAACTCCTGACCTCAGGTGATCCACCCGTTTTGGCCTCTCAAAGTGCTGGGATTACAGGCGTGAGCCACAGCACCCGGCCTCCTTTTATTTATTTATTTTTTTAAAGAGACAAGGTCTTGCTGTGTTGCCCAAACTGGTCTCAAACTCTTGGCTTTAAGGGATTCTCCCGCCTTGACTTCTCGAAGTGCTGGGATTACAGACATGAGCCACTGAGCCCAGCCGCAGTAGGTTAATTCTTATAATTTGTGTATGAACTTCAATACTGGATTTTATGAAAGTTCTATTCTGGGTTTCATTTGTTTTGTTTGCATGCCCAATCAAGGATACTACTTAGAACATAGATATTTATTAGGCATGTGAGAAATGGGAAAGTTCTTCTTCAAAGATTATAGAAAGGCATTCTTTTTTTGCGACACCAAAAACTTCATTCCCAACAGGCACATATGTTGAAGACACAAGGCCTAACACTACTGGCCAATGAAAAGCATACCACTGTGAAACAGGTATGTGTACGCTGCCTACTGGAATTCTCAAGTGCTCTCCCATAGACTCCAGCTCCCTTGCAGGTAGGTGGAGTCATGTGACCAGTCATGGCCAATGGGCTGATCAGAAGTAACCTGTGTTATTACCCAGCCAAAGCCTACACGAATGAGGGTGAGCTCTTCATGTCTCTCTTGCCCTCTTGAGGCAAAGCTGAAAGTCACAGTTTGAGATGTTAACATCTCAAGATAGAAGAAGGCCACATCAATCCTTAGAAGACACATTAAACAGAAAGATGTGTAGAATCACTGAGATAATAAGGATTCGTTTGTTACCACAGCCTATCCTCAGCCAGGTGTTCTTAGCTTCTTCTGTTTCACACGGCTCATGGACAGGGCAGTGAAGTATGAGAATCTCCCAGAATCATATGTTTAAATGCATAAAACACACAAGATTGTAAAGAACACCCACTATAATTTTTTAAAGCTGTAACATAGTAATATGTGCTTCTTTATTAATATATTAACAACATCTCTAACGATGGGTCTAACAACTACTGTAATTTCAAAGTAGTGAAGATTATGCCATTTCAAGTTATCTGTAGAAATCTACAATTATATATGAAATATTTGTTTCTGTGATAAAGTTCTCCATGTGCTGCTAATACTGTTAGGATCTGCTGTCTACAATGTCATGGAAAGAAATGATTGATTTTAGTTAGAGGTTTGTGTTGTAATTTTTTTTCTCATCAAGTTCCTGGATTCCTTGAATTCTGTGGAGCCCAGAATGAGAACCTCTGAGATTTACCATCTCCTAATACAATCATACTCTAACTTATCAGGCAAAAGTTCTACTGAGCTCCCTAGGGTTGCATGTTTTGCAATGTGTGTGGCAGACTCCGTTCTGGCCTGTCTTCTGCCACTGAGTTTCAGTCACTGATTCTGTGTACCTGCAAACAGTTTTGAATATGACTGCAATGAACAAAGGAAGAGTATTGTTCCAGTTGCTAGAATCCAATTTTATGGAGGCTTAGGTGCCTTTAAGGCAATGGTCAAGAAAACTGGTAAGAATCAGCCCACAAGAGGCTAGTCAAGTCCTCTAACATGATAAACATCATCCAGTCTGGTAAAAACAATCAACAGTTGTACAAAATGCTGCTGGTAAAACACTGTGTCCAGAGGCTTGTCATGACTTCAAGAAACATCAAGACACCTGGAGATTGCTGATACAAGATGCTGGAGCTGCTGTATCAGAATGCTGTCCAGTTCGCAGCTGGTCAGCACTACTTCAAGAATGTATACCCCAAACTAACTGGGAAATCAGTTCTATTTAATAAATCTAGGAAAGCTGGCTACAGCAAGGCTGAAATAATTCATACTTTAGATGTTTCTCCATTCTGCAAGCTGCAAAGAGAGAAATGATCAATGTACTTTAAGCACATGATTATTGCACTTTCTTTCTGGTTATTTCTCCAGGTGAAACCGCCAAATTAGCCCAGCAAGGTAGCAGACAGCAAGAATAGGAGACAGAGTAGACAATTGAGTTGTAGATGTCAGTCCTGATAGGGAGACAAGAGATCAGAATATTAAGAAGTATTTGAAATTAAGACTCTGCATGCAAAACTTGAAAACCAATAAGTCGGTGTGTGAGACTCAATCTTGTTTCACATTTCAAATACTGAGAGATGCTATAGTGTGGTAGAAGTGCCACTGGATCAAGGAAACTGAGCTTTTCATCTAGGCCCCATCACCAGTTATTTCAGCAAACATAGGCAAGAAGCCACATTGCTCTGAGCTTCAGATTCCCCGTCTATAAGGAAATTAGCCTTGAAGGCACCTCCCCGCACAAAAGTAAAGATTCAGTAAACTTTAAAAATCTCAGAAATACGATGATACAAGGAATATAATCCAATACAGTTTCAAACTAAATGTTTTAGAAAACAGTATTTCAGGCCGGGCGCGGTGGCTCAAGCCTGTAATCCCAGCACTTTGGGAGGCCGAGACGGGCGGATCACGAGGTCAGGAGATCGAGACCATCCTGGCTAACACGGTGAAACCCCGTCTCTATTAAAAAATACAAAAAACTAGCCGGGCGAGGTGGCGGGCGCCTGTGGTCCCAGCTCCTCGGGAGGCTGAGGCAGGAGAATGGCGTAAACCCGGGAGGCGGAGCTTGCAGTGAGCTGAGATCCGGCCACTGCACTCCAGTCCGGGCGACAAAGGGAGACTCCGCCTCAAAAAAAAAAAAAAAAGAAAGAAAGAAAGAAAACAGAGTATTTCAGTTTTGAATAGTGAAAAAATAAATAAGAGAAATAAGTAGTTCTAATGTGCTGAACCAGGCACTGTATTTGGTACCGTACATGAGTGATTTTACAAGTTGCATGAGTTAGCATCTATATGCTGTTGTGAGTCCCCTGCGCCTTCTTTCTGGTAGCTGTCTCCGAGCTTTGGTGAACCTCTTGCTTAATTGTCTGTTAGCTCCATGAAGATATGCCACACTGTTTTGTTTTGGGGGCAGAGTCTTGCTCTGTCACCCAGACTGGAGTACAGTGGCACGATCTCAGCTCACTGTAACCTCCGCCTCCTGGGTTCAAGGACTCTCCAGTCTCAGCCTCCTGAGTAGCTGGGATTACAGGCAGGCACCACCACGCCCAGCTACTTTTTGGTATTTTTAGCACAGATAGGGTTTCGCCATGTTGGCCAGGCTAGTCTTGAACTCCTGACCTCAGGTTTTCCGCCCACCTCGGCCTCCCAAAGTCCTGGGATTACAGGTATAAGCCACCACACCCAGCCTGCCACAGTTTTGTTTGGGGTATAAGACCCCGCTGTTGGAAGACTCTGGAAAGGTTTTCTGGAGGAAGGAGGAATGCCCAAAGGCCTGTCAAAGGGCTTGGGATCTAGTCTGTGCTCACTCTTGGCCCCTGATAAACTCCCTCTGCCCCTTTTTGATATGCTGATGTGTCCTGTTGTTATTTTGATTGTTCTGCCCCCAGAGGCTGACTCATTTACCAGGAGAACAAGTCAGGGTTTAATGCCTGCTGATT
>NW_016806642.1:4946954-4972762 GCF_001698545.2 Rhinopithecus bieti
TTTTTTTTTTTTTTTTGGTGACAACTTCTAAGGAAAATCTAGGTTTTGAGGAAATTGGACTTCCATGCGCAAGTGTCCTGTAGGAAGGTAGTCCATGTCATGTGACTTCATTGACCCATAAATCAACCCATAAATAAAGCTTTCCCAGTTTGGCTCAGCTGGAAGGGACTTTTACTCACTTCACCTCTCTAACAGATTCTTATTCTCAATTCCCAGTGCACTGTCTCTACTATTAAGTTTCATGTTAGGTAGAACACACTCTAGTTTCACCCAAAGGCTGTGAAGTTTGCAAGCTGTAAGTTTCAAGTAGGATAAGAACCTCAAGTGGGATGCTATTGGCTACAAGACTGGAAAAATTGGAGTCAGCTAATAATCCTAGAAAACTAGACTGGGAAGGTTGTTTAGTAGATTACAGGAGGAAACTAGCACAGAGAGGCTAAGTGATTAGCTCAAGGCTTCATCATCTTTATGGCCAGATGTAGAATAATTTTTCCTGCCTCAAAGATGGCTAGATTTTTCTTGACACTCTAGCATATCTCCTCTTAAATATTCTAAGTTGGCTGAACTTAAATGCTACAACTACTACTAGTAACAATAAGCTAAAAAGTAATCAAAATATTTTCAGTAAGACTGAGGTGGGGCAATTGTGCATAATCCCACATCCTTTATAGAACCTTGAGCCTACTACCAGAAGTGAAATACACCACAAATTTCAAAGGATAGGCCTGAATGTAGTTCAAACAAGCACTAAACATACATCAAGTCACTTTCACTACCACCCATGTTCTAGGATGCCCATTGTCTGGGACATGGGCCAGTTTGGCAAACAAATCATTATAAAACGCAAAGGTATTAAGTGCCCTCTTGCCTTTGGCAGTACATTCAAAGCTAGTCAAATATATTATAATAGAACTAAAATATAGCTACCAAGGTCCCAGCCAACAAAGGAGAAAAGTTCATACACGTTCTTTTTTTCTTTTAATGGATTAGATATTCCAACTTTTGTTGTATTTCTTTGTGAAAGACAAGCCTGGGAAGAAATGGGAAAAGTAGGAGACACAGTCATAGCTTGAAGAAAAAGAAGAAAAAAAAGTAGGCTTAGATGAAATTTGAGGACTTTGGTGCTAGGGCCCTTTGAAAACTCATTATAGCAACTCAGGTTCAAAAAGGGTCAAAAAAAGGTAATTCTCTTAGCTCGGAGTCAAATTAAGAAGCACTGTATTGCTCTCTTTCTGTCCATGTGTATCTATCATTCCATCTCTCTCCCTATCAAGAACTGAGGGCAAAAAGTCCATCTGCCAACCTCAATCCAGGCAGACAGACCAAGTACATTGCGGACATACTCTTTTGTGTGGTCATTCACACTTGGAAGATAAGGGAGAACTTAGTCTTTCAGGTACATATGAAAAGATAGTAGCCATTTTATTTCAACAGAGAAGGTAAAAAAGAAATAAACTAAGATTATATAGGAGAGCTTCTCCTAACACATGAGGAAGGAATTCCAGAATATAGCATAGACATTGTATACTGTAATAAACTTAGCTAAGGCTGGAATTTAGCATTCTATCCTCGGGTTTTCTTTCCTTTTCTCTTTTCCTTCCTCTAATAATGATGACAATAATACTTTACATTTGCATTCATTTCCAGTGTTCAAGTTACTTCTACATACATTCATACATTCCATTCTCCCTAAGCAGGGGAGGGGAGGTTGGTTTCCAATACATGCCTACTTGGAACAGAGGATTGATCTAAACATATGTATTTTCAACCACTGGATCTGTAAAGTATTTCCTGTTGACTGAGCTGTAACTAATACCAGTTCATCTCATAACCCATGCCCATATTCTCCAGAGCGCCCCCACACAAAGAGCCCACTACACAAAGAAACAAGATTTATGCAGACAGCAAATATTGTGGGGCTCACTAAATGCTGAATCAATTAATGTTGTAATCCTAAGTGCTCAAGCAGAAGCTGACATGGGTTTGAATCCCACATCTACCACTTTGTGGCTTTCACATCTTAGATAAGTCATTTCTCTTTCCGAAGTTAGTAGCTATTTGCATTAGAAATAGAACTCTAACCCTTAGCATAATGCCTGGCACATAAAAAAACACTCAAAAATGTGAGCACTATTTTAAGTCCTACTTACCAATAAATTGTGGTCCTTAGGAGATTTTCCCCCCTTTCCTAGCAATTTAAGCAACCATATCCTGTCAATTTAAGCAATAAAGAATTCCACTAGCCTTGTGGTTTCACTGGTAGGTAATAGGTAGCAAATAAAAGCAGCTACTACACGGCTAAATTCTAGATTGGAGCTTCCAAATCAAACTAAAGAAAGAGAAATGTCAATTCTTTGTCATGAGAACCATCCCAAAGCTTTGGGATGTTGTTGGGGAGCTCGAGAATTGCTATCCTAGGTAAATAAACCTCGTCTGTGACCACTGCCGGAGATATGTCACTAATACAGCTTGACTTGTCCACATTTACCAATGCAGAGATTGCTTTCAAATTCAGAGAAAACAAGAGAGAGCAGATAGTTAGAAAAGATGAGAAAATTTCATGTGTCTTACCAGGCAAAGCCAGAGCTACTGTCCCACTTTACAAGCCCCTACCTGGTCTAAAAGAAAAGTTATTTAAAGCATTAACTAAGAGGATAAGAAGCCACCATTGTTGTGGGCTTAAAGTGATCCACTTTCACTAGGGCTCAGAGTAGTGGGGCCCTCATTGCAAATGCAAAGTCCCCAGCTGGGGGTAAGAAGAAGAGAAAATGTTAAGATGCTCAGCTCTTGAAGTGCCAATACCCGGGTCTCCACATTCCAATGCTGGCCGCCTCCTCCCTCATCCCACCGCTCCCTCCCATTATTCTGGAGCAGGTCCTTCCCAGCTCTGCCATTCGGTGTCAGAGAGACTTGGGAAGCGCCCCAGGAACTGCTGAGATGGAGAAATACACAAAGGCTACCTTCCACAAAGCATTCTTTCACAGAGGCAGCCGTGTCTATTAAATAGGTCCTCTTAATGTGCATACACTTCTATAAGGAGATTATGAGAACCACGAGCTCACTAAATCAGCCCCACAAAATGTGTGTAAATCCACTGCAGGGAGGAGAAAAGGTGTGTGTGGCAGGGAGGAGGGAGGATTTAAAATTAGTGGCAGGGGGCCTCCACTCTTCTTGGTAATTCCCTGGGGAAAAGAAGGGGTAGACAAAACTGTCCAGTGAGGCTGCCACAACCCCTGGGTTGAGCCATTTGGTATCTGCACAATTCCTTTCCTTCACTTGCATTCTCATATTGTCCAGCTATGGGCCATAACCCTTGCAAAAATATTTCTTCCTCTAAGTCATAAGAAGAGAGGTGTAACAGTTCCCCGTGTGGTAATATGCACTTTGCACACTGTCTCCCAAATCTTTAGAAATAGGAAGCACAAAATGTAACAAGTAATTTTCCAATAAAACGTGCAATGCACTTTTTCAAAATAGGTAAGTGAAGTGCTTGACTATATATTTATTAAGCCCCTCATGGGTCATCACACTGGCTTCATGAATGAATCAGCTCTTCACTTCATTATTTCTTCGTGATCACCTCCTTCTAGAGAAGAATTAAAGTTACACAAAAAGCAAGTTTACCCATAGTATTAAATGGAATGTCCTTTTATTTACCTAGCTATCCATAAAACAAAAAATCTTTCACTCAAAAAGTATTTCCAAATACTTATAAGATATGCAAATGACTTCCCAGTTCACAAAGGGATTTTAGAGACATTTCATTCGATGTGACGACAGCTCTGTGACACAGATATTAACAACTCCTGTGTTACAAGTCAGGAAAGAGATCCAGAGAGATTAAGTGGAGCCCCAAGTCTTTCCTTCCAAATTCATTCATTCATTCCTTCAGCACTTACTGAGGGCTTAGTCTTGGCCTGGGCACTACTGAAGGTATGGATTCAGGGAAAGCAGATGTAGTCTCTACTGCTAAGTATCTCACAAGGGCAACCCTAGCTTAGGTGTAGGAAAACAGGCATCTTTCTAGAGAAGGCTATGTCAGAGCTGAATTTTCAAGGATAAATTCCCTGTTCTCTTCTAATCAACATGTCCTCCACGACTCGCCAGTATTAAACTAGGCTAAGAAAAATTGGACCTGATAATCATCTTTGTGCCAGAAGACAAATAACTGGACAGGAAGCCCGGGCAGTTCCAGTGGCAGTGCTGTCTTTTATACTGACGTTAACTCTAACGATAAGCGGAGTAATGGCACAGCGCTGTTGGGCACCTGGAGCTTATTGTTTCCGTGTGGCATATGATGAAGTGTCAGAACAGGGAGGAGTATATCTCCAAGAAGGAATGTGATGAGCAGGAAAACTCATCCTGTGAGATTGGCCTGGAGAGATCTGAAGCCAGGAGCCATTTGGTCTTGTCCAGTGGCATTAATGTACCCACAGACAAAGGCCAAAGGGGACATGGAGGACAGAGCTGCTGGTCAACGGTTTGTTTTAAGAAAACAATAGGGGGACCCAACTCCATGCTATCAGAATAAAGGTCATCCTTCCCCGTATTTTCTCAAGTTATACAAGTGCCCTTATTCTTCAACCAATAAAGAATTCCACTAGCTTTTTGCTAAGGGTAAAACATCTCCAAAATATAGGTTTAAACTGCAGATATAGAATAGTTTCTTCAACTGTCTTCTTTTTTCCAAATGAATAATGCTACCTAGATGAAAACAATGTTTTTCTTCGCCTTTTATTCCAAATTTCTTTTTTTAAAAAAAGCTTTTAAAAAATTCATACAGAAATATTTTAAAATTCATATAGAAATATTGAGGGAAGTTCCAGTTTCAAACCGTCTTTTGTCAAGAAAGAACACTAGTGAAAGATACTTTCAGGAAATCAAGTACAGTATATGAGTTCAACACAGCAAAGCTAGTGTCTCGTTGTTAATTTTTATTATTATTAATAATAATAAAGGCTGGACGCAGTGGCTCACACTTGTAATCCCAGTACTTTGGGACGCTGAGGTAGGAGGACTGCTAGAGTCCAGGAGTCTGAGACTAGCCTGGGCAAGATAGTAAGACCCTGGCTCTACAAAAAACAAAATTTTTAATTAGCTGGACATGGTGGTGCCTGCCTGTAGTCCCAGCTATTCAGGAGGCTGAGGCAGGAGGATCACTTATGCATGAGAGATGGTCAAGGCTGCAGTGAGCCGAGCTGGGCAACAGAGGTGATATGGTTTGAATCTGTGTCCCCACCCAAATCTCATGTCAAATTGTAATTCCCATGTGTCAGGGGAGGGTCCTGGAGGGAGATGACTGAATCATGGGGTGGATTTCCCCCATGCTGTTCTTGTGATAGTGAGTTCTTGAGTTCTCATGAGATCTGATGGTATCAAAGTGTGGCACTTCCCCGCCTTGCTCTTCTTTCTCTCTCCTGTCGCCATGTAAGGCATGCCTTGCTTCTCCTTTGCCTTTCACCATGATTGTAAGTTTCCTGAGGCCTCCCCAGCCATGCAGAACTGTGAGTCAATTAAACCGGTTTTCTTTATAAATTACCCAGTCTCGGGTAATTCTTTATAGCAGTGTGAAAACAGAGTAACACAGAGGGAGACCATTTCTTAAAAAAAAAAAAAGGAGAGGAAGCAGTCCTTGAAGAAAGGTACTTCTTTTCCCAGTGCTTTAGGTTAGTTACTATATAGAGGGACCTTGGCATTCATGGACTGCATGTTTATACTTTGGACCATTTGAAAGCAACCCTTGCCCAAATTTAAGCGGGGTAACAAATTTTAGACATTATTAATATTACAGTCATATCATACTGGTCTCTAGATTTTAGACAGATTAAATTATTTACTTTTTAAAAGTTATTTAAGTAAAGATTTTTCTAGTTTTTTCTTTTAATTTTACACAAGAACCCCATAGGATGGGGGTTTTCTGCAAATTAAAGGGCAAGAATTTTCAGTACATGTTTGAAGAGAGAAAATGTTGCTGCTCTGCACCTATGTTCCCACCAGCATTTGCTGACTTCCCTGAGAATAAAAGGTTATAACTGAAAAAGCATGATACGAAGTACTTTTATATAAATTCTTGCTTTTGGTCTTCACTACAACCCTTTGAGGTAAGGTAAAATCCCTATTTTACAAATCAAGAAATTGAGGCTTGCTGAAGCCAAGTCACTCTCCCTTTGCACGACTCCTTTGTAATTGTTCTTAAAAGGTGAGATATTTTTGAAACTCACTGAAGGGAGAACATGATGTTAGCAAAGCATTGCACCACCCACAAAGTACATTCTCTCCCCTCAGATGTCTGAAGGGTACACACATCTTCTGAGAAGACGGAAACTCATCAGCTTGAGGAGAAAATGCCAAGTTTAAAATGAGGCTTGTTAGAGAAGAAGCTATCACAGTTTATTAAATTAGCTTTCTCTCCCAGCAAGTGTTTGATGTAAATGGCAAGGGTTCGAAGGTCAAACAGGAAGAAGTATGTGCTTTAATTTCTCCCCCCTAGAGGTGCATGAATGTTTTCTATTAACGAAAACCCTGTAGCCAACAAATCCTGGGCTTGGATCAAACAGCCCTCCATCTTTTAAGTTATAACATCACAAGGAGACATTTCAAGAGGAAACCATGCCCAGTCAGACCTGCAGTACCAGAGAGAGGGCTGCTTCTGCCCTTTGGGAATTTGAAAAATATCTTCCTTTTTGCTGAAACTGCTTAGTGATAGACAAAAATATCCCCAAATAGTTATTCCTGATCGGTGGACAGGGGCATCATTGAAAGTGGGCAGGGGCTGAGGTAGAGCTATTTGTACCTCTGGCCAAGGGAATTAGGTACCTTTGTACCACTCCCTTTGGCTAAGGTAATTAGGAATGGACGTTCTGACATCCAGCTTGGTCCACTGGGGTATGTATGATTTAGGTAATAATAGCCAATACTTACCTGTGCTTAGCATGGTATGCAGTGCATAGTAAATGCTCAATAAATAGGAACTAATAATATTATAACACTTCCCCTTTTCCTCGTCCTTAATAACAGGAGATTCATCCTTCCCATCTATTATCCCCACACAACCAGGACTCTTCCTGGCTGCTCAAATCTAGAAGTGGGGAATAGAGTATAAAATTCTGAAGACTTAGCATTACATATCCTCACATGAAGAAAAAGCAAACACTTCCTGAGACCTCTGGCATCAGGCATTGTGCTAGATATTCTTACAAACCTCATCTCATTTAACTCTACAACAATGGTGGAAACACCCCTGATTTTTACAGTAAGAAACCTGAGGTTCAGAAGGATAGCAAGAGGGCTTGGATTAAAATCCCATTTCTCCTAAACAGGCTTTTGTGAGTTGGCCTGAGAGTGGGGTCTGCTTTTATAACTCCTCTAGGTGAATGTTGTTCCAGACAACAGACTCTGAAATGAGCATTGAAAGCCAGACTCTTTGTAAACTGGGGATTGCTGGAACCATCCATATCTCTCGCCTCCTTTGGGGAAGGTCTCTGCACTACTTAAAAATGGCTTTTAGTTTGGAGGACTCACTCCTCCTTCAAAAGCACATCCACAAAGCCTACAAAGGTAAGCATTCCTGGCAGGGCAGTCCTGGGAGATTGGAAAATGGAAAAAGTCTCAGGGCAACTGGCAGCTCAGTTATAAGAAGGAAATAAAAAACCAAGCTGAAGGTTTATAGAAAACACACAGAGGAAGAATGAAGCATAGTAATTGTTTACAGGCCACTCATGGGCTGTCTAAAAATGCCATAAATAAGAAATACAGCTTGGGACAGACTAGCTTAAAAAGACTTAATCCCTCAAACACAGTCCTCCAGGGAACATGACCCATGGGCATCCATCAAGCAAAAATCTCCACCATTGCTTATGAACAATTTCCCATGATTTCCCGGAGCTGACCCTCATCCCCTGCTGTTCCCAGCCTGTTTGCTAACTAATCCCCCAGTAGAATGTTCACTCCAGGAAAGCAGGGCTGTATCTGGTTGACTTTTCTATCTTAGGTATCTACCAGAGTATCTGGCTAGTAACAGACTTTAAATGTATGTTAAATAATTATTTAGTTTCTCATTCACTTAATTTTCCTGGTTAAATTGTTTCAACATGAGAATGATTTCTAATATTTTAAAGGTGTTCTACAGTGATGTGAATGCTTTGAGGAAAAAGACATCTATAGAATTCTAATGTGATGATAAAAGTAAGAATAGCTCAATGTTTATCTACACAATTTTGATCTCAGTCTTGTAACTAAGAGAACCAGTGTATAAAAGTCAAATTCTAATGAAATGGAAGATACCTGAATTCACTGGATAAGACATACAACTTGGCAGGTTGTATGCACAATGTGTATTGAAAGAAAGAATAATGGAGGAACATGTTGTTATGTTAGTAGACCTCCTACCTCTTCATTCAATGTCAGACATTTTGGGAAATAGTAGCACAATATTCTCACTTCAATAATTTATGAGCAAAAACACTAAATGAAAATTCAACAAGAAATTTACCAGGTTACCTGCAAGTCCTATACAATCTTGATTTGCATCAAATAGAAGACAAACTTTTATGAGGAAAATAAACTCAAAAAGGATGCTTTTCATGCTTTACCTCCTTAATAATATTTTACTATGTCATAATGAGATTCTCTGTACAATGAATCCTCTATAACTGTCCAGGGTAGATTTTGTTTTGGTAACTACAAACCTCTCAAAATCATTCATAAAATCATGTATTTTAGTTTCACTAACTAGATGAAATGATTGCAGGCTGTTTAAAAACCACATCCAAAAGTAGCAATTCTCTTTGTAACTTTTCTCAGTATCCAGTATCATCACAGAACAGACACAGCCAACCAGAAATTAGAGATGGACAAACAGAGATGGTCAAAGAACTGAAACTTACAAAACACAAATCATAAAAGCATCTACCACCAGCTACTTAAAAACCCAGTTCTAGCTATAAAACATATTATATTTTTAAGCTGTACCTGTAATAATGTGTTTATAAAATGTAAATCCCACCAACACGGGCAATTCCAAACCACAATCACATCACCTGACAAAAAGTTGAAATTATATTCAAATATATAAAGTATTAGAATTGCCTTCTAAACTAATTGATTTGAATTCTCCTACTAACCGAATGAATTAAGCAGTTCCAGGCACTATTGTTGACGTAACACCACCATGCACTTCCTATGTTTCATGTCTGTCTTGAAATTAGGTATGGCAGGTGCTAAGTAGATAATCAGTTACATTTTTTTTTTTTTTTAAAAAAGAGGAGGTCCAGCATAACCAAGACACTAGCCAAAATGATCAAAATCATTCCCTGTATTCTACTGCCAGTGGAATGGTAACAGCGATAATTGTAGTAAATATTGGTGTCACCTCTCTGCTATCCAAATCACTGGATTGTGTAGGTCATAAAATGTGAGTAGAATCAACCCACTTCTAGGAGGTTTAGGCTGCAGGAGTAGGTCCTGACTGGCATAAACTAATGTAATCCCATTCTCTTGTATTCCACTAAGGTCCAGTCAGAGTGAGCCCAAGCCATCCTTCAAAGCCTAGGGGGAGAAAGGTGCCCTCTTCTCCTGAAGAGTGTCCTGTACCTCTGGGAAGCCTAGCATCACTGCACTCATTTTACTACAGGCAAAACCAGCCTGAGGATAAACTGACAGCCAGAGGGTGATAGAGCCAAGAGAGTGAGAGAAAGAAATGGAACCAGCCAGAGGGATCCTTCAAAGCAAAAGCCAACTCTCTTGCTCTTGTGCCTAAAACCCTCCAGTGGCTTCCCATTTCAGCCAGAACAAAATCCAAACTTGTTCTCCACAGTGATCCTATCCTCGCTCATCTTCCTTTATTCCCAACTTTCTTCAGCGCCTTCGTTCAGCCCTTCACACACACTGATCTCCTTCCCTCCACAGGTCTCTGTACGCTTTATTCCTTACAACAGGTCCTCTCAGGCTGCTACCAATCATCATTCATGCCTCCATTCAAATATCAGCACCCCCAAGAGGCCTTCTTTGAACTCCATGCTAACCTACTTTATGTCCTTCACAGAAATGGTCAGGGTTCAACATTACCTGTACTTAGCGTTTACATGTTTAAATATTTATCTCCCTCTTATAAGAATGTAAGCTCCTCAAAGGCAGGGACTCTGTTCTATGCATCAGTGTACTCCCAGCTCCCAAAGCTGTGCTTGTGCATAATAGAAGTTCAATCTACAGTTTCTTACAGATTGACTAACTGACTAAGCCCAAGATTCTACGCAGGCCACATTGACCCAAAAATCCTAAACAATGCTTTGTTTCTAGTTGCAAACAAGAACTGCAAAACCCACAGCTTTCTTGAAGATTTTTATATACCCTGGATTACACTTTATTAATAATAAACAGCCCAATTTAAAATTAGCAAAGGTTTTGATATCTCACCAAAAAAGATATATTAATGGCAAATAGGCACATGAAAAAATGCTCAGCATCATTGTTCATTAGAGAAATATTCACTAAAACCACAATGAGATACCACTTCACACATTTTACAGTGACTAATATTAAAATGACAGATTCTACTAAGTTGTGGTGAGGCTGTGGAGCAACTAGGACTTTCACACATTGCTGGTGGGAATACAAAGTAATATAGCCCCTTTGGAAAACAGACTGGCAGTTTCTTATAAAGTTTAACATACACTTAACATATGGCACAGTAATTCCACCCCTAGAAATATGAAAACTTACATTCAACCCAAAACCACTATTAAACCCTGAATGTTTAATAGTAGATTTGAAACATCAAAAAACTCCCAGCCTAGGCAATATGGTGAAACCTTATCTCTACAAAAAATACAAAAATTAGCCGGGCATGATGGTGCATGCCTGTGGTCGCAGCTACTCAAGAAGCTGAGATGGGAGGATCACTTGAGCCCAGGAGGTGGAGGCTACAGTGAGCTGTGATCATGCCACTGCACTCCAGCCTGGGTGACAGAGCAAGACCCTGTCTCAAAGCAAAACAAACAAAACAAAAAACTACCAAAAACTCAAATGTTCTTTAATTGGTGAATGGATAAGCAAACTGTGGCATATCTGTACAATAGAATGGTACTCAGCAATAAAAAGGAAGTAACTATTGAGACATACAACATGGATGAATCTCAAATGCACTGTGTTAAATGAAAGATGCCAGACTCAAAATGCATACCATAATGTTTCCATTTATCCTTTTCTGGAAAAGGCAAAACTATAGATACGGAGAATATATCGATGGTTTCCAGGAGTTTCAGGTGGGGAAAGGACTGACTATAAAGGTGCAGCATCAGATAATTTTGGGGAGCAGTGTTACTGTTGTATATCCTGACTGTGGTGTTGGTTACATGACTGCATTTTCAAAATTCATGAAACTTCAACAAAAAGTGTGTATTTTCACTCCCATTAGGATAGCTACTGTAAAACAAATAAACCAAACAAAAAACAAGTACTGGTAAGGAGGGGAAGAAATTAGAACACTTGTCCATTGCTGGTGGTAAAGTTTTAAAATGGTACATCCACTATGGAAAACAGTATGGCAGTTTCTCAAACAATTAAACAGAATTACCATATGATCTAGCAATTTCACTTCTGGGCACATGCTCAAAAGAACTGAAAGCAGACTCAAACAGATATTTGTACACTCATGTTTGTAGTAGCATTATTCACAGCAGCCAAAAGGTGGAAGCAAGTCAAGTGTCCATTGATGGATGGACGGATAAACAAAATGTGGCATATACACACAATGGAATATTATTCAGCCTTAGAAAGAAAGGAAATTCTGACACATGCTATACATGGATGAACCCCGAAGACATTATGCCAAGTGAAATAAGTCAGTCACAAAAGGACAAATATTGTTTAATTCCACTTTTATGAGGTGCCTAGAGTAGCCAAATTCAGAGATAGAAAGTAGAACAGTGATTGCTAGGAACTGGCGAGAGGGTGGAATAGGGCATTATTGTTCAATGGTACAGAGTTTGGGAAGACGAAAAAATTCTAGAGATGAATGGTCATGACGTTTGCACGACAATATGAAAGTATTTAATGCCACAGAACTGTACACTTTTGGCCACGACTAAAAGAGTCGTGGGAAATATACCTGAATTGACGAGGAATAAGAATCCAAACTCCTCCCTTAGCACCACCCTTCTGCTCATACGCCGTCAGCCTCCTGGCTTTCTTTCAGTTTTTAAACTACACCAAGGTCCTGTCTCTCAAGACCTCTTTCTCTCAAAGCCTCTTTCTGCTGGAATGCTAGACCCTCCAAATACTCTCCCCTGGTTGGCTCCTCCTTCTGCCACGTCCCCTCCCAACATCTCCCTTGATTGGTTCCTCCTTTTGCTTGGCCCCCAGCCCCTCCCCTGATTGGCTCCTCCTTTCCATCACTGCTTCAGATTCCCTTTTAGAGTTGTCGCTCCCGCTCACCCTTGTCCAATAATGATTTACTGAGTACTTCTAAGAGCCAATCACCATTCTACTGGAATATAGCATTGAACAATACAGTGCTTACCTGTGAGAGGTTAGGGGGCATGACGAACACCAAAAGAAACAGGGTAGGAAACAATGAGGAAGGGCAAGGGAGGTGCTGTTTCAAAGAGGGTTGGCAAGGATACTTCTTGCTGTTCCGAAGCAAGAGGAGCAGCAAGTTCAAAGGTTCTGGGTCAGGAATGTGCTTAGAGTGCTGAAAGAACAGAGTTGTATGCAAGGGGGAGGGGAGGTAAAAGATAAGGTCACAAAGGTGGAAGGGGCCAGATCACATCCAGCTGCGAAGGCCACCAGTAATTCAGGATTGTACTGAGTCAGATGAGAACCTTTAGGGAGTTTTAAGCAGAGGTATGACATATCTGACTTACATTTCTAAAAGATTTCCTTGGCACTTTTTTTTTTTTTTTTTTTTTTTTTGGTAGAGACAGGGCCTCACCATGTTGCCCATGCTGGTCTTCAACTCCTGGCCTCAAGGGGTCCTGCCACCGCGGCCTCCCAAAGTGCTGTGAGTACCAAAGTGAGCCACCACACCCAGCCCAGCCTGCCCTTGGTACTCTTTCTAAAGGCCCCATATTTCCTTCATAACATTACTCAAAATTTACAACGTATATTTATTTATAAGATTGTTTGTTTAATGTCTATTTCACCTAGCAGGCTGCATATTTCATAAGAGTAGGAACCATGTCTCTCTCTTTGTGACAACATAAACTCAAATCCAAGCATAATACTTGGCACACAGTCTGTGTTCAATAAAGATTTGTGAAGTGAATTAACTAATGAACTCTAACCTCTAGGATAAAGTAGATCCATGTATATTAGTTTGCAAGTACACAATCATTTTTGTATTTTTTACATTCCTAAATGTAGCCCAACTTTCTCTAGGTGACTATATTAAACATTAGAACCAACTAATACTTAGAGTCTACTTAGAGTCCTAATGTGCTTGATACTGTAGCAGATACTTCTACTCACCTGAAACATTCTTAATCTTTAGTAGCAGATAAAGACCCTAGACATTTCATAGTAATTCTAAAGTAATGAAATGGACACATTAAACATAGTAGTAAAAGCTAAATTTGTAACAGTAACTACTAAAAAGTTACAAAGTCTACCATTTAAAAGCTGCTGGGCAATGTCTGTGGTCTAGAAATTTTTGAGTCCTCATAATGTGACACAGACAGGGGTAACCACCAGGACTACGCAGATGAGTAAGTCTGTGTTCTTTCCTGCAAGAGCTCATGCTCTAATAAGTCATCTCCAGGATGTTTTACTGCTTGTAACTCTTGCCTACATTTTTTTATCTGAATGTGTGCAAATAATGTATTTGCCTCTTTCATGGTCATCTGAAATTATACTATCTCAAGTTTAAAACACTCCTACCAAATGTGTTTGGTTCATAATTAGCACACAGGCTAACCCTTTGAAGACTACAGAAGTGGCAAATTTCCCCTTTTCACAAATGGTTCAGTGAAGCCAATTCTGGATCAAACACCCAAGACTGCAACAAAAAACAAACCAACCAACCAACCCAATCTATGTTCTCCAGGTTTCTCCCCAAAACCACTCAGGGCAGCAACAACTCCGTGACTAACAGTCCCCTAGAAAGGGAGCAGAACAAGCGGCAGAAAGCACTGGCTCTCTCCTGCAGTGTGGCCAAGGACAGCTCTTGTTCAGGCACCACCAAGCAGAATATGGAAACGAACCCATTTCAGCATGTCCTGTCTTTGGGATGTCATGAGAAATATAGGCTTTAGAGAGAGTCAATCCATTAAAGCGGATTGTGTTAGGACAAAGAAGGCCAGTATCCTGGCAGAGGTACATGGAGTAATCCAAGTGGGGGGGAAAAAATCCCATGAAGTTTCATGTGAGTTAGCAAATGATAGAGGATGGACAAGAAACCCAACAGGTCTTTCTACACCTCTGGTCCCTTAGAAATGAATGCAGTGATCACAGAAAAACTCTTAAAATATTTAAATACACAGACATGCTACCAGTAATATGGACATGAAAATATCCTGAAACCATTTATAAATACTATACATTTATATCAGAGGTGATATACTTCCAATTTTCTTTTTCAAATATCTTTTTTTTTTTTTGAGACGGAGTCTCCCTCTGTCACCCAAGCTGGAGTGCACTGGCCAGATCTCAGCTCACTGCAAGCTCTGCCTCCCGGGTTCACGCCATTCTCCTGCCTCAGCCTCCCGAGTAGCTGGGACTACAGGCGCCCGCCACCTCGCCCGGCTAGTTTTTTGTATTTTTTAGTAGAGACGGGGTTTCACCGTGTTAGCCAGGATGGTCTCGATCTCCTGACCTTGTGATCCGCCCGCCTCGGCCTCCCAAAGTGCTGGGATTACAGGCTTGAGCCACCGCGCCCGGCCTCAAATATCTTTTAATGGTAATACACAGCACAGTAATTGCCATGGGTTCATGGCTTCTCTGTAATATATTTTTTTCCTATAAAGAATCCTCACCTTATTTTCAAGTGACATAGAAATAAAACTACTGTAAGCTGGTTAAATTTTTATATACAGAGTCAAGGCAGACTGATGAATCTATATTTCAGCATATTTATAGATCATTAATTTCTAGCAATTGGTTTTTTGAATTAAGATTTTTTTTAAAAGAAAGCAAGAAAAGTTGGCCACCATAAACTAGACTCAGTTTGTGTTTTTCCTTAACATGCACCTTATCAGCTCAGCCACAGCTGAAGTGATTCCAAATTGCTTTATGACACACTTGGATTTTCTCCTGCTAATAATTCCTCCTTCCTGCCCATGACTGGCAGGCTTCTTCCACACTGCAGTAATGTGGGACAGCTAATTATCTACCAATCCACCTTGCTATTCCATACTTGGCGACTTTTATCTGCACAGGACAGCTGCACTCTCTGCGTTTGAAGTAAAATGTCAGTCTCTGCTAATGCAACAAGACTTACATCACTAATGATGTCTCCACACTTTGAAGAAACAACTCAAAGCCTAATTAAAAATTCAGATTCATTTTCACTGGTGTGCCGATTTTCACTGTCCTTCCACCAGGGCCTTGAATATCTTTAAAATACTCCATGCAAAAATAAAATAAAATAAAAATCCAAGGGGAAGCAAGAAAAGAAAAAAAAAGCGCTGCTGTTTTGGGCTTTGACTGCATCTTTATAATAACTGTTATGGTTGGAAGAGAACCAAGAAATTATCATGTACAAGATAAGAATTTACTCCCCTGGCTTCCCCTCTACAATTACAATAAAGCATACTATTTCCAGAGAAATATGGACCATAAGCTACTTTTTACATTCCCCACTCTAGTATTTAGGTGTTGGAACTTTTCAAACTGTAATTAACTCGGAAATCATTTGACTGTGTACATCTGAAGTACAGAAAGCTACCTTTGAACTCAGAAAAAAAGAGGGCAAGGTAAAGAAACATTTAAATGACATTTAGTTTGTTTCATCATCAGATTAAATGAACCATTCCTCCAAAGTAGTAATCCTATTGCAATTTTCACACACACACACACACACACACAAAAGGAGAGAGAGAGAAAGAAACAACTTCATATGCCCTTAATGACTAGGGAGAGAGAGGTAGGTCACAAAACCCAATTTCTAAATAGAACTTTACCTGAAAATTACAGGTACAATTTTCTTCTGCGGCTTTTACATAAACAAACACAAAACAAAGTCATTCCTCCTCTAAAGTAGTAGTTTTATAAAATACACTTACCCTTTTCAGGAAAAAAAAAAAAAATGCTTCAATGGTACTTGGCTTCACAAGACAAGTTATGGTGACGCAGTTTAAGTTTGCACCTTAAAAAAATCTAACAACGATTCGCTAGTAAGGTCTAAGAATTTTTTAACCTTTCTTCACTGACTCACTGACTTCTAGGTATTTAGCAACTTAAAAATCTAGTCAGCTGTCAAATTAGACCATCAGCTTTAAGTTCGAAGCCATTAAATCATTAAGCCAAACTTTCTTTTCAGAAGAGGAATGTATACTACTATGTCAAGTTTCCTTTTCCATTCTAAGAGAAAAATGGGGGGAAAGGGGGACTCCCACAGTGTAATATTATGAAAAGGGTCAAAAAACGAGAGACTAAAACCAAAACATGAGTTCTAAATCTATCACTTACTACTGGTATGATCTCCAGAGAGCCACTTCCTCGCTGGGTCTTAGTTTCTGTAAAATGAACATTTGTAAAACAAGCGGGGCAGATTTGACTGTCTCTCTGGTCCATCCCTGTTCTCATACCAGCCAGTGATCTGTAGATCTGAGAGGTCAGGGAGAAATGGCAGGCCTGCTAAGCCTGGATTTGCACAACTCCACAGGAGGGACCACACTGGGCAGCCAGCCTGTCTTTGGACCAGAAGCAGGGAGTCCACCTTGCAGGATCAAACTAAACTTGGGGAGGCAGAACCCAGAAATGTAGCAGGCCTTGGCAACTGGTGACTGCTGAACAGTGTCTGAGTCTGAAGTCACTTTGGCTGAGTTTTCTAGGTTCTAAGCTTTCTCCAGATTTTTGTTTTTTCTCAGAGCACCTCACCTCCAAATACAAAGAACTTAGGCACAAGCAGCAGCTAGTTCCCAACATTGATAAGCTACTGCCAGCCATACTGAAATAGAGGGGAGAACCTATTTAAGAAGTAGGCATACAAAGAGAGAAAAACAGTGTACTGGCCACATGCTTTGAGCCCTAATCCAGTCCTGCCCAAAGATCTACCCCAGACACTTCAATTGCATAGGGCAGTAGCTTCCTTTCTTGCCAGTGTGAGTTGAGTGTTCTGCTGCCTGCCATGTAACAAGTCTTTACTGACATGAAGGATCCAAGAAACACCCCCCAGCTTGACCTCTGCCTATTTCCCCCACCTCTATTTATGCCCTTTCTTCCAACTAGTTCTCTAAACTCCAAAACCATAATGCCATCTTTCCACTCATCAGAGGTGCTACACTTTTCCTCAAAAAGGAGGCTTTTGGGAAGTCCACTCTGACTAACCAACTCCTACTTCATTCCACTTTCTCAGGGAGGCCTGCCAGAATCCCTCTGTGCCCTTAAATAGGTTAACATCCCTGACATTTTCTCCAAGCATCCCGAAACTCCTCTCATAACATTCATTACATCAGAAATTAACTGATAGGTAGGTATCTCAAACCTAACATAGTGCCTGGCACCAAGTAAACCTTCATCTTGTTGAAGTCATTATGATGACAAGTTCATCTCTCAAAGCAATCCATTCTAGAACTCTTCTATCAGAAAGTTCTTCTTTGTATCACAAAGAAATTGGCCTCCCCATAACCAGCACACAAGCCCTGCGTTTTCTTTCTGGAATCCACTGAATAATCCTAACCCAGACACTGCAAATTGGTGGCCTCGGGCCCTATCCAGCCTGCAGACATGTTTGGTTTGGCCCACATGGTGTGTGTGTGTTTTTGTTTGTTTGTTTGTTTTTGTTTTTTAAACTGAATTCGTTGCCAAAAATTTAAAGATATTTTATGGAAAAAACAGACACGCAGCTTCTCATAAAACACAAAGTCATGTGACAACATTGGACCCACATGGCTACTGGGCAACAGAGTAGCTGAGTGGTCCTGCCCCCCTTCAGTCTTGGCACATGCCCTCCAGCTTGCAACATCCAACACCACTCCCTGCTTACCTACACCTGGTCCACTTCATTCATTTTGTCTAACTGACCTCTAGAAACACGAATTCGATATAGCAACCCTGGGTGTACTCAGGGTTCCCATATTTTAGCATTTATTTCTATATTGTCTTGAGCCATCCAAGTTGGTTTAGCCTCTCTGGATGACAGAGCTCTGTGGTCTTAGGGCGAGACACTGGATGTCCTATTACTCTCAGCCTCTGTGTAATGAGGAACCCAGTGAATATTTGCTGACAGACTGATCAGGAGATACTATATATTAGTCCAGCTCGTCCTCTTCAATCTGCCTGTCTTCTCTCCCAGTTACAGCTATCTTGCTTGGTCCTTTTCTGACACTTGTGTCTTCTGGAAGAGGCAGAGAACAGGGATAAGCAGTAGATGTGGTTCATGTTGCAGCAGTCCAGTGTGTGTGCCTAGACTACATGCCAGCCTTTAAGAAAAACAAGGACCCTCCCAGTCTTGTGGGGAAATCCAGGCATGAAATCGAGGGCCAGACAGCACAATTAGGGATAGACCTAGAGGAGCTTCCCCAAAGAAGCCTGGCATTACATTGGGAAGGCTGGGAATTTGCTGGGCAAAGGTATTAGCTAATTTGCAAAAATCTAGGAGACTCAGCAACGGTTTTATTCAGGCACATCATTGTTAAAAAGTGTAGCCTAAACAACCTCCAAAATATTTATATTTATTTGTCAATTGTAAATTTTATATACTAGTATACCAATATATTATATATATTATAAAACATTACAAATATAGAAATTAAATAAGGAGGATACAATAAAAATGTCACAGATGAAATTATGTGATATCCGGAAGCTGCTTCAAAATAATCTGGGGGGGAAGAGCAAGTGGAGGCAGAGGTAGAAGTGAAACCAGCCTGACCATCAGTTAATAACTGTCTAAGCTGGGTGAGAGGTATGTGGATATTCATATGCTATTTTGTTTACCTTTGTATATGTTTTTAAATCTTTGTAGTTTAAAAGTAAAGAAATAACTATGACTAGTCAGGTCTAGCATTTTCTTCAGAAAGTCCCAAGGATGGTTTTGCACCACATCCAAAGGTCTGTGAACCATATCTTAAAAACCTGGGGGCAGAGGATTGACCATATTGAAATCTGCAGGTCTACAAATTAGATTTCAGTTTCCTTCAAGCTCAGGAGCCACATGTTTACTACCTTCCAGGTTCTGTGCCCTGGCGCTAAATGAACTGCTCTCACATGTATATTTCTGTTTATTGACTGCTCCTACCTGAAGCCCTGAGCTAGACATTTGGTTATCCTTTAAAGTATATTTCCTGCCATCAGCTATATGAAATGCAAAGACACGGAAGTTCAGAGTGATGTAATTACATGCCAGAAGTTACACAGTTAATAACCAACTGGCTGAGTCAAAATTCTTGTCCCTGTTGTCACTTCATATTTTGACTTTCAATAAATTCTTACTCCAAGGTCCAAGCATACCTAAAATAAATCCCACTCCATCTAATACCAAAATTCCAGAGTTCTGCAAGGTTCCTGCCTGCTAGTCCACTTAAGCTCAAGGAAGGAACTCCTCAAGCAGCAACCAGAAATAGCACCAACATGTTACAAAGTGTAAAACCATCTCCACTCCCTCCCCCAAGCCCTTCCAGACTCAAGTACTATTGGCAGGAAAAACATAATAAGCACAAGGAATAAGGCCAGCTAAGATAGGCATTAGTGAGAAGGAAGTGGAGGAAGTGCTAAGCACAACAAAGACAGTTTATCAGAAGTCATTCAACATGCTTTTTCTTGGGCTCATTCCTGACAAGTTCAACTCAGAGTCATCCGTCTGTCAATGGTCAGTTTTCTTCTATTCTAAATATCCATTTTCAAAAGAAAGCAACACAGCAGTTTTTCCACTAAGGCTTATATGGTACACAAGGCATAGAATCAAACTACATTATTTGCATATACAGGTGATTTTTCCTTCAAAAATGTTCTATATTGCATAATTTACACATTCAAATCATTCTAAACCATCCCTGTCCTATTATGATGCATGTGATTTAGAGGAAATTACACATCTTACCAAACATGACTGCAAACCAGCTTGCAGTTACAATAGAGCCAGCAAGATATTTATGTCCAATAACCACAGAAGCTCTAGGATAATGGCCAAAGAAATGAAACATGGGAGCCATACGAAGGGGCACAGGAGTCAGAGTCCTGTTCAGGTGTTCAAGATACACCAGCTACCTTGTCCAGTGTCACCAAAGGAATCAGAAACATCTGATGAACTACTGATTTGGCTACCCTTCATGTGTGAAGCAGCAGCAGCAACAGCTGCTCCTGCTTTCAGGACTGGCCGGTGTCTGTGGACATTTCACTGAAAAGGACAATGGAGAAGTAGCTAACTTCTTTGACTTCACCAAAGGGGCTTAGGCAAGGCTCCTCTATGCTCCCACAATATCCTGTTTCTCTCTCTACCACTGCACTAACCTACTGCAGTGTAACGCCTCTATGCCTCTTGCTAACCACCTGTATCATAATGCCTCTTTTTGTGTCTATTTCCATCATTAGTTGAGAGATTAAGTGCATGGGTCAGGCTTTAGTCACCTTTGACTGCCAGTTTAATCTAACCCAAGACCCTTCATAGAGCAGAAGCTCCCCAAAAGTTTGTTGGATATATGCGAAAATGAATAATGCAGCACAGACACAGTAGCTCACACCTGTAATTCCAGTACTTTGGGAAGCCAAGGTGGGAGGATCACTCGAGGCCAGCAGTTCAAGACTAGCCTGGCCAACACAGTGAAACTCCATACCTACAAAAAATAACAACATTAGCAGGGTGTGGTGCTATGCGTGTGTAGTCTCAGCTACTCAGGAGGATTGCTTGAGCCCAGGAGTTTGAGGTTACAGTGAACTATGATCACGTCACTGCACTCTAGCCTGGGTAACAGAGCAAAGATCCTGTCTCTTAAAAAAAAAAAAAAATGGAATAATGAATTTAGTGCATTGCTGTTTTACTGCATACAAAGAAGGGTTGCTCTTTACTTCCAGCTGTAGTCACTATTTACAACATTGCTTTATATCCTTGACACTTCTGCCCCAGCTGAGTCCTTCAGTTCCTGAACACACCTCTGTTCTAGCTGCTGCTTTTTCTTCAATTGGAGTTGAAGCTCCAGTTCTTGCTTCTGGTATTTCTTCTGCCCTGACTGGAAGAAACACTGCTCCTCCCTCCCTCCCAGGCCCTATCCAGCAGCTGTATGACCAACCTGCTGCTCTGTCTGCCAAGTTCATAGTAAGCGTGCCCAGCCCGGCAGAGTTGGGCTAACTTTAAGGCAGGCGCACTGGCCATGTGCCAGGCCCTTGCTGTTAGGAAGCCTGTATTGTCCTATAATGTTAAATGGGCCTTATAAGTGCCTGGCGAAATGGCTCCCAGAGCCAGATATGCCTTCTAACAAGCAGGCATTGTGATTTAGCTGGTTTACCTGTGCAATCTTATCTCCTCCTCCAGAATGTAAACTCCTTAAGGAGTTGTGCTGGAATATGTCCTTGTAAAACATCCCCTGAATACCCAGCACAGAGCTCCATGCTCAGTAAGCTTTCAATAATTATTTCTCCATTTGAGAACAACCACATCCATCAATATTTCTCAGTCCCAATTTAATATTAACAGATGCCTTTACACACACTATTTCCTTTACGTCCACAGAGCAAATCTTGAGGAAGAATCACCATCCTCAATTTTATAGATAAAAATCACCCAACTTGCAAATGGCAGAGCTGGAATCCAGGTCTCTACCTACCCAATGTGGGGCTCTTTCCACTCCACGATACTGCTTGATAAAAACTTGTTGCACGAATAAATAGGCAAAAACACGTCTCCCTGAACACAGCCACTTACTGCTCCCAGACCTCAACGCCATCATGGTTCCTCTGCACCAGACCAGTGAGGAGACGATGATTAGGTTTTTGACTTTTATTCATGATGTATGATGTCTGCTGCCAGGGGAACAGTATTCAGCGACAGCTTTCCCAGAGCACTGGCTAAACTGGTTGGCACAACTTATTTAAAGATTTTTAAAAAACAGTTTGTCCATTATTGAAAAGGAACAACAAAAATCATGAGTAGGCAGCCCCATTGGAGAATTTTCCAAGAAAATCTTCAAGATAGATGCTTTTCAAACTGTCTTCTCTATCAGCAAGTGCAAAAACTACGTCATGGGAAACTATAGTGCTGAAAGAAGGCTAGGTTTCTGTTTCTGTAAAATTACCCCCTTGCAACTCCTTATAAGCAGTAAGTGCTGCCACTCGAAATACTGCAAAACAACAGGCCTGGTTTGAGGGCTACTTTGTAATTTCTCAAACTTCAAAATTGTCTTTCGAGAATTTCAGCAGCAAAAGCAATATAAAAGTCTGAACGTTGACTTTTTACATATAAAGAGACCTATAGAACGTTTCTCATAAAGTGAGATGCTGTCCTGAAAGGCCTGTACTATGCTCAAAACACCAAGGTCAAATGAAAGGAGTCAATCCCTTAAGCAAGGGAAGACATTCTTTTCCAAAGAGACACAACTGTCCCCCTCTCCACCCACACCCCGATCATCTTCGTAGGAAGTCAGACCTTAAAGCCTACGTGAGACTTACCTCTGAAAAACAGATTAGCTCCACATCTAGAAAATCCAACATGCTGCAGAGAGGGCTATATAACCTACGCTTTAGGTAACTAAACCCACATAATTTCAGACCCACTGAACAAATCCCAAAGGTTTACAGATGAGAATGTGGGGCTCAAAATCTTTGTTCTGAGGTCAGAAATCTAACCTGCATTCGACTATTTTTTAACCAGTCTAACTAAATTAAAAAGAGACACTTTCTGCAATTTTCCCAGATAGAAGCAAGTGGCAGATCAATGTACAGCTCAAGAAGTAGAATTTAAATACAGTATGTGTGTCTCCTTTCAAAAAAGGAGAGAAGCCACTTCACATTTTGCCAGACAAAACCCTGTCCACAGGAGGTCTGTTTCCACAATGAGGTTGCAAAGGTGTTAGAAAGAGGCCAGTTGGGAGGAGATAAAGGGCCATTTGAGCACAAACCCCCCACCGATCAGAGCTTTTTTTCGAAGTGTCTCTTTTTCAACAGGGAAGCCTTTTAAAACTACATTTGCTTAGGATCCCTACCTGAATGACAATGTGTTGGGATCCAATTTCACCTTTTGTCAAGGACTGGGTGAGAAACAGTAAAACGGCTGTCAGCATCTTAGAAAAAGCAAGTCCTTAGCTTACAAGGAAAAGGCATGGTGGGGGGGCGAGTAGGGGAGAATCCTAAGATTTCTTGTCCGGCCCTAGTGATGGCGAGAAGGTGGCAAATGCCTACAAATCCTACAAGCAGAGTCCACAACTCCAATATATTAAGTTTCCTTTATTAAAAGAGGTGCCTCAATGCAAAACTACAATTCTGTTTGTGCTCTGAACGGAAACATTCACCACTATTTTTTTTAATCCTAGCTTTCCATCTTTTCTAAAAGTCACTTCACTCCTAAGAACTCAGCAATAATCAGAAATCAGAAAATGCATATGGACAAAATTGCAACTGAATCTGAACCTGAAAGATCGGCATAGTTGAATGATGCATCTTAAAAGCTTATCTATTATTATGCAAATCAAGAAAACCCAATTCCATTGCACTTCAGGGCCGGGTGTCTGCAAATAAATGCAAAATTACCTTTCAAAATCCATCCACTCTTCAGTCCTCAACGTCACCCTTAAAAATAACCCCAGTGGTCTTTCCCTACAGTAGAAAAGGTCTGTGGAACTTGCCTCAGGAAAATTGTAACCTTGTGGGAGGAGACTGGTGTGGGGAAGTGGAAAGAAGAAGGAGGAAGAAGGAAAAAGAAAAGAAGGAGGAGGAGAACAAGAAGGAGGAGAAGGAGGAAGTAGAAGGAAGAAAAAAAGAGAAGAGGAGGATGAGGAAGAAGAAGAAAGAAGAAACCTAAATCCCAAAAGTGACTTAAACACCTCTCCCGGTGGGAGGTAGAAGGAGTGATCACAATAAGATGGAAATCAGAAACCTATTCCAAGAACGCATTCTTGGAAACTTCGATCGTTCGAAGACCACATTCATCCCCATGATTGTTAGAATGTATAAGAGAATGGTGTTAATTTATCTAAGAATGTTATAGCAAAGGTTTCAGGCTGGGAATGTCATCTTAACCTCTCTTAATCTAGTGGGCCTTTATGGCCAAGTGGATTAAAATAACAGCGGGGAAGAATCTCCAGGTGGTTGGTGTTCAGCAATTTTTACTACTGTTGGTCGTGAGTAACATCATCAGGATTCCTTACTAGCCGCGGGCAGTTTTTCTGTTACCCTCCCTTCCTCTCCCGAGGAGGACGGACGTGATAAACAATTTGGAGAAATGGGAACCTTATTCACTTTGCTCCCTTTCTCCTCGACCCAAAAAGGCACACACGAAACAAAAATCATACAGCAGACAACACGCAAACCACAGCAGGATATGCGGAAAGCAACAAAAGAGTCCCCAGCAGGATTAGAGTCCGGAGTCTGCCCGGAATCTACCAGTCCAGCCCCTCCCCCCATGCTCCCGGGCGGGGAAAGGAGCGCGGAGCCCACTCGGAGGGCCGCTCTCCGCCGGGACCTAGGTGTCCCCGGGGCAGCTGCGTACGCTGCGGCGCCTTCCCTCCCAGCGCCCATCGGTGCGCCTCGGTCAGGGGGACGCGAGGACGCGGCCAAGCGGGTAGGGTGGGGAGTTCGGAAAATCGTCCGAGCCAGACGGGGCTGGCTGCTCTGGGATGGGGACACAAGGAGGGAGGGGAGTTTGCAGGGGTGGCAGGGTGAAAACAAGCCTGCATGGGAAATGTGTGCAAATTAGAAAAGAGGTGCGAGGAAACTGAAGAATCCTTGACGAGATGAAGGAGCTGGTACTCAGAAGACGGGGGCTGTGCAGGGTCAAGTGGGTTCCGTGCAAAGGGCAGGGAATTCTGCAGAGAAGGGCAGAGGTAGACGACTGCATGGAAGAAGAGTTGGTGTATTGTCAGGGGGTCTGCACAGAGGACAGAGGGGTCCGACGGGAAGCCGGGTTCTGTGCATGCAAGGAGCCGATGCACACAGTCCAGGGGACTTGTACCGGGGAGTAGGATGGGGCTTTGCGCAAAGGAGAAAGGCGGGATGTCTGGCCAGCTCGGGGGCCACTTACCTGCATGGTGACGACCCCCAGCTCCTCGACCGCCAGCCTGCGCATCTGGCTCGCCAGCACTTGCGCCTCGTCCAGGATGGAGAAATCGGCTTCGGCCCCGGCGCCCAGAAGCCAGCATGCGACCAGGCAGAGCAGCCAGAGGGGCGGCCGCAGCGCCCGGGCCCCGGCAGTCTCCTCTTCCTCCGGCTGGCGGGCCATGCTGCCTCCCCCAACTCCCCGCCGACGGGCTCCGGGCGCAGGGAAGCGGGCCGCTGGAGGTGCGCCCAGGGCCCGCTCGGCGCACCCCGCAAAACTTTCTTCCTCTGCTGCAGGCTCGGCTCTGCGTCGCGGTGGCGGCGGCTCCCAAACTTAGGAGGCGCCCGGCTACAGCGCCGGAGCGCGGGCGGCCACCATCGCGGGGCTCCGCGGCGGTGGGTGGAGGAGGCGGCCGCCCGAGCTATCCCCGGAGCCCGGCGCCCACACGGCCCCCGCGGCGCAGAGGGCGTCT